>NC_060278.1:80574539-80673601 GCF_021613505.1 Equus quagga
GGAGGAAGGTAGAAAGGGCCATGGGTGTACAGAATAGGTGCGATCAGATCAGACTAGGAGGTCAGAGGAGGCTTCCTAGGGAAGGTAAATTTTTAAGGAAGCAAAGAAGCGAGGTAAACTTGGAAGCAGTGCAGATGAGAACATAGCAGATAAGAATAATTTATGTAAAGACAAAGATGTACAACAGCTACCCAGGAGTTTTGAGGACTAAAGTAAAGGACGTCAGACAGAAACGACAGGAAATGAGTTTTTATGTGTATTTCTCAGAATGCTAATGTCACAAAAATTAATAGGAGGAGTGTTTAAGAAGAACCGATGATATTGTGCACGTGGAAGGGCATTGTAGACTCGGGGACGCTCTAAAACAATGCTACTCAGGGTGTGGCCTGTGGACCAGCAGTGCCAGCATCATCTGGGGGCTTGTTAGAAATGCAAATTCTCAGACCCGCCACAGCCCCACTGACTCAGCCCCTCAGAGGAGGCAGCCTAGGGTTCTGGGATTAGCACAATGTCCGGGGGATTCTGATGCGTGCATGTCCACATCCAGAAGCAATGCTCCAACATAAAAGGCGATGCTATTATAATCACTGATTTCACCTCTGTGTCCCTTGGGGGCATTCACCATCACAAAGGGCACAGCACATCTCCCGCTGCATGAGCATCACTTCCTCCTGATTGACCTGACTCTGCCGATGCTGGTGCCTCCCAGGATTTCAAACTCTACATTTCAGTATGACTTTGATCCCCTCCCCAACACATCCCATCTGCCCTCACGCCCTGGGAGCTTGTTAGTCTGACTAATAACCTGAATCCACTAGACATGGCTAAAAAGGTCAAGAGGCAAAGCAACAGTGGGCATAGCGAAGGAGGGCACGTCAATCTGTTCAGCCAGATGGACCTTTTGTTCCTCAACCTCCCCCTGGGCAAGGACGGAGGGCCCAGGCTCTAAGCCAGCCTGCCTGGGCTCACATCCTGGCTTCTCCTATTTCTTGCTGTGTGACTTTGATTGAGTTATTTAAGATCTCTGTGCCTTGGTTCCCTTAGCTGTGAAATAGAGATAATAATGGTATTTATCTCATAGGGCTGTTGTAAGGATGAATGAGATAATACAGATAAAGTACTTCAAACAGGGCCTGGCTCAACTTATTATTATTATTATTACTACCACTATTCTTATTGTCACCATTACATTATTCACCTATTGTAATATCCTCCTGTCCTCCAGTCTCTCTTCGCTGCTCTTGACCTAGCTACCTGGCCCACTGGACATTGTGAACATGGCAACTCTGGGTTGAATAGGTCATTTCCCTCCTCAAAAGTTTTAGTGACTCCCTTCCTCACCATCATCCTTGATTTTAAACCCCGGCCCCTTTTTTTTAAAGTAAAGGAATCCTTTGCTTCTAATAGACTCTTACAGATAATAGTGGACCTGCTGAGATTGAAGTCAGGGGAGGGGAAGGCCCTTCCAGCTTCTCCCTTGCCCTTCCTTGCACCTCAGGAGACATCCCTGTGGATATCTGGGATCCAATGAGTCCAACATGGAAAGCTCTGGCCTGTGACATCCAAACAGCAATCCAGTTGCCCCTTTGCTCCAAGATCACACCGTCCTCCCCAGGAAGGCAAACCGCCATGTGCAATTGCACCTTGCGACTTTGCTTGGCCTGCTTGCCTGGTCCATCCATCGGGATGGCTTCGGCCTGAATTTCCCACCTAACTGTCTGGTCTCACTCTGCCATGTGTCCTCCTGGTCAGCCCGGCCCCGAGGGACCGCTCCTTCCTCTTGACCCTGTCTCCCTTGTTACTTGTCAGACACTCTCCCGCAGGCAGGGAACAACAGACCCTGGGGATCCCTGAGAACAAGGAGCCCAGGAAGAGCTATTTCCAACTCCGAACATTCTGGCCAGCTGCCCGGGCTTTGTTCCGATTTCTGATGTTCTTTAGAATCTTCTCATTACATCACTGAGAGAAGCGTAATGAAGCGCCAATCTCTCCCTTTCTTTTCGATAACTTTTACTATGTTTTCTGATTGTAAAAGTAATATATGGCCAATATAGTGCAAGAAATATGTAAAATATAGAAAATTATAGAAAAGAAAATAAAGATAAGCTATAATAGCTCCACACAGAGGTAGGCGTTGTTAATACTTTGGCATGTTTCCTCTGAAGATTTCTGTATGAACATGTTCACACTCATTCATCTGATTTGGATCATAATTATATAACTATAGGTTATACGTCATTGAAAAGTCACCAGAAACAAAATTTTTTTTTTTTTGAGGAAGATTAGCCCAGAGCTAACTTGTGTTGCCAATCCTCCTCTTTTTGCTGAGGAAGACTGGCCCTGAGCCAAAGTCTGTGCCCGCCTTCCTCTGCTTTATATGTGGGATGCCTACCACAGCATGGCTTGTCAAGCAGTGCGTAGGTCCGTACCTGGGATCTGAACTAGTGAACCCCAGGCCCCGAAGTGGAACACGTGCACTTAACCGCTGTGCCACCGGGCCAGCCCCTCCAGAAACAAAATTTTTAATAGCAGAATAATGTTCCTTCAGTTGGATATACTTTTATTCAATAAACAATAACAACTAACATTTATTGGTGCTGCTATATGCAGTAACGAACAGACAGGGGTTTGCCCCCATGGCGCTGTCTGAAGTGGGAGGTACAGTTTTAACAAAGGAACATGAAAACAAAATTTAAATTACATTGGTTTTAATAAGGGGAAGAGAATAGCATGCTATGAGAAAGGTTGTACAGAGGAAAGACATAACCAAGAGTGTTAACAGGTACAGGCTCTCTGAGGAAGAGCTATTTCATTTGAGACCCAAAAGATAAATAAAAATTAACAAAATGAAAAGCGAGAGGAGAGCAATTCAGACATGTTAGATTTTGCTGTATAACAATTGTAGTCAAAACCCCAATGCTTACAACAACGCTTACTTTTCCCTCTTCAAGTCCTGGACTTGGCTGGGGTCGGGCGATCCTGGCTGGGCTCCGCTGGGCTTGGTGCCTGGCGGCAGGTTGGTTTCGGGATTGCTCCAAGAGTCTCATTCAGAGCCAGACAGCGATGGGGACATGCTCTTCTCCCGGTGGATGACAGGTAGGCAAGGCCAAGACAAACTTCGGAGCACATTCAAAACCTCTGCTGGTACCAAGTCTGCGAATATTTATCGGTCAGAGCTCAAGGCATGGGGGCTGGAGAACATGCCCCCCCTCCATGGGGAGGCTCTGCAAAGTGCCTGGGGGACACTTTATGACAGGGGCAGAGTGAAGAATTGGGGACAATAATACGATCGACCTTGCAGACCAAAGGAAAGGCATGCCCAGAGACTCGGAGTCAGGAAAGAACTCAGAGAAAGGCCTCTGTGGCAGAAACACCCAGAGAGAGGAGAGGAGTCAGGAATGATGATGTCAGAGAGGCAGTGAAATACTTTGTAGACCGTTAAAGAAAGAATTTGATTTGATTCTCACTGCATAGGAAAGTCAAACGGAGAGGTTCTAAACAAGAGAGTGATGAGGCAGGCGATGCAGGTCAGTATGAAGCACCCATTTCCACCCCACTTTTTCATGACTTTCTCTACTGAAATACTCAATTTCTAAGCCTCTCTTGTAGCTAGGGATGGTCGTGTGATCCAGTTCTGACTGATGAGATATAAGCTTATGTGTGATGAGGAGTTTCTGGGAAATCCTTAGATTTCTTAATAAAAAGGGAGGCAAATGTTGGCAGGTTTGGTCCTTTGCCCTTCCCTGACTTCCATCCTGCAACACAAATGTGATGCCTGGAGGCACAGCAGTCATATTGTGACCATGAGGAAAAAAGGTAAATATAAGAATGGCAGAACAGAAATGTAGAAAGGGAATGGGTCTTTCATAATGTTGTTCAGCTTCTGCATCAGCTCTGGACTGCTTGTGTTGGGAATTCTTCTCATGTGTGGAAAAATAAGTCTCTTTTTTTTGTTGTTTTAAAGGCACTATAAGTTGAATCTTCTTCTACTTTTCCCTGAACAAATTCTACACTGATACAAATGACATGATCCAATTTATGCTCTATGATGAGCATTTTTTATAAGAATAAATTTTATGAAGTAGGGAAGAGGAAAAATGAGGAGCTTAGTAAAGGAATTGTTGTGATAATTCAGGGAGGAGACAAAAGTATCTTGGCTGCAGTGGAGGTGGAGATTAAAGGATAGATTTAAAAGATGTTTTTTTAGGAAGCATTGGCTTGGTGACAGATGAGCTGCATGTTGCGGGGAGGAGAGATGGTAGGCAGAATAATGGCCTGGAGAAGATTCCACACCCTAATCCCTGGGACTATGCATATAATGAGATACGACACCCATGACCATGTTACCGTCCATGGCTAAAGGGTTTCTACAGATCTAATTAGGATTTGGATTAGTTTTCTAGGGCTGTGTAACAAAGCACCACAAACTGGATGGCTTAAGGCAACAGAAAAGTACAAAATCAAGGTATCAGCAGGGCCATGCTCTCTCTCTCCCAGCTGCTGGCTGTATCCCTCCCTTGAGATGGGCTCCATGAACTTGAGAAATTCAATACAGCTGCTCACGAGGTGTTGGAGGCTCTGTCACTCTACAGAGCCCTTACTCAGTTCATCCCTCGGTACCAGAAGCATAAAATTCACTGGGGATTTGGAAATGAAGAAGCTTTCTGTCTACAAGTGTTAGAGAGAAACACCCCAGTGAACCCCTGGTGACTACGTTAATTCCATATATTTAAAAATGTTGCTGAAAAATCAAAGTATCTGAAAAGCCAGTCCACGACAGAGAATAGAGTATGTAGCAATGAACTTTTCTCACAGGTATGCAGTCTAAGGTTGGGGTCCCCAGAAGCAGAGCCTGAGACAAGGATTTTGGTAGAAGTAGTTTATTTGGGAGATGGTCCCAAGAAGCACCAGTAGGAGATAAGGAAGTGGGGTGAGGAAGGAAAAAAATCAACAGAGGGATGCTGCTATGGGCAACTGAGACTCAGTCCCATTAGGGAGCCCTGGGAGACTGGCTGTGTCCTATCTGAGCAGCAAGGAAACTGGGGTGCTTATCCACCAACTCCCCTTGCCCATCATTTCGTCGAGGGCACTCCCCCCGAGGGCTTCAGCTCACCAGCACTTCTGGCCAGCCTCACAAACAGTCTGAGCACGCTCCCACACCCAGAGAAAGTCCTTAGCTGGAGTCTCGGTGCTTGAGGGGGAAGCCATCGACATCACGATCATGATGAGTGTCAAGAGGACGTAGAGAGGGTGCCAACAGCATTCACCACGTTTGGAAAACAAAGTGCTCTAGTTAGCCTCTTAATGGAAAGTTTCTCCCAGCTGAGTTTAATTCTCATGACACCGGACAACTGGCATAGCCTGAGGCTGGCATCACAGTGAAGCTGGAACCAAGATTTTTTCCCTCTCCCTTCCCTCAGACACCACAGAGTCAATACTGCATTTCAGCGACGGTAATGTACACTTGGATTAACGTAAATAACGAGTTTTGCTGGGGATACTGTCTTTGGGGCTTTTTCCTTTCTACTTCTGAATCTCATGAATGTGCACCTGTGCTGTGACAGTTTCATGTGCCCTCTTCGCTCTCTTCTCTATAAAACGTGAGGCACTGGGCTCTGGGTGGGTGAATCCACTTGGACGTCCTGAAGGAATGTCACCCAGGCCAGTGAGACCCCAAACCGTGGCTGCGGAGCTTAGACTCCATCCAGCCATGAGGGGTCCCCTGGCTGGGGCAGCAGAGCGGTCACTGACAAGGGTGATTTGGGGATTTTAATTTTTCTGGAGCTCTTAACAATTTTTGTTTTCAATATCTTAGACTGCATTTACATGCAGATGTTTGAGTATTTGATTTGGGGGTGCGGAATTGAATCCTCTTATTCAAGTTTGGGACAGTTTTCTATCATCACAATTATAATATTAGAGTTTTTTTAATCTGTCATTTGAGCTCACTCCATGACCTCTGCTGAGCCATTTTGTGCAGCGAGGCATCCTCTGAGATGGGAACACAGAAGGGAGTGAACCGACAGTTAGGTTGTATGTCTTAGAGTTGATTTAGTTAATGTCCAGTGCTGACGCATTTCAGAGCCTTAGGAACCAACTGAATTGCCCACCCTTGTGTTTTTATAAGATTTAAAGATTCTTTTGATGTCAGGACACAACACAACAACATCGGAGAGATGCAAGGCAGAACTCTTTGTTATTTACAGCTCCAAATGCAAGGAGGCTGCCAGGGAGGGCCACACACAGTGTGTAACAGCAAGCTGGAGGGCCAGGGTAACAGCAAGCTGGAGCTGCAGAGGGCAGCGTACGGATGGCAAGCAGTGTGGAGTTAGCTCCTTTGGGAGGACTCTCTGTGGATTGGCTAATTTAAATAAGTTCTCAGGCTCCAGGGCATAGGGACTGTCCCTACTTGTCTGGTACCTTGTCCTCGGGAAATAAAGGCTGGCACATAGCAGCCTGGAGTATGAGAGTCTGATAAAGGAAGTATTTGGGAGTGTGGACTTAATCAGCGCCTCAAAAGAAGAGGACTGACCAGACTCTAGCCTTGGCTTCAAAACTGGGTCAGGACAGCATTAAAAATCAGAAACAAAAACAAAGCCCGAAACCATATTACACCTTGGTCTCAGGATGATGAAAAAAAAAATAGTGGTTGGTATTGGGGTGTGGCCACATGACTGTAGCACCAAGTACTTCCTAATAGATTGCACATCTCTTCCCCAGAGGGAGTGACACACCCCTAGTTGACTATAAGTTTGGACCCAGCGTAAGTGGGCTTGTACGTGGGCATGTTAGACAGCGCCATCTTCTCCCTGCTTCTTTCCTTCACTCCACGATGGGTCCTCAAACTTGGAAGAGACCAGCACATTCTTGGGAAGAATCTCCTGCCCTCCTTTCTGCCCCCCTCATTTCTTCCCCTGGGAGGAGGAGGGACTGACAGAATTGTGAGTCTAGAAAGATGAATGGAATGCAGGTGGCTCTCTCTCTTCCTCTGTCTCTAGTGTCTGCCTAGCTCCTTCCTCCTTCACTTGGTGAACTGTTTCAGGAAGGCTCAACCCCTAAGGAAGGGTGGAGAGGCCTGCAGTTGTGCATGTAAATTGTGGGTAGATCTGTCTAACTCAGGGGTGAAGCAACAGGGAGCCCAATGTTGCCTGAACCAATTGAGGTCTACCTCCAACAACACTTAATCTGTACCTTGATCTCTGTTTGTCCAACTCCTGTGATATTTCTCCCTTGCTCAGAATTCTGACACACAGGATGAAGATAAGATTAATTATTGAACGTGTATGCATGCCTACCAACCATTTTTCCTTGTACATCTATGCTACCCCTCCCATCAGGAGGTAGAAACTATCCCACCTCCTCTTGAATCTGGACTGGGCTTGAGACTTGCTTTGGCATTTGGTAGAAGTGGAAATTTGGAATCTCTGAGCTCAGCTCTGATAATGCCTTGTGAGTTCTGATTTTGCTCAAAGGAAAACTTCCTGTGTGCAGATTCCATGCTATCTTGCTAGAGAGAAAGGTAAGTGGAGAGAGGTCTTGGTGGATGAGACACCACAAGGAAAGAGAGGCCATGTGGAGAACTAAGTTCCCAGATTCATGAGGGAGCCCATGAGAAGAGAGAGGCCCAGCCACCTCAGCCAAGCCTCAGCTAACTGAGCGCCCCTAAGTGAGGCATCAGACGTGTGAATAAGACCATGGTTGAGTAGCACCAGCCGATATTATGTGGAGTAAACACAGCCCATCCCTTACTGAGCCCCGCTCACATTCCTGAGCAATAAAATTGTCCTCATTTAAGCTATTAAATTTTGGACTGCTGTGCCTGTACTCCCAACAATGAGATACTGGAGTTGACTGGGTACTGACGATAATGTTATATTAGAAAGGAGAACTGAAGACACAGAACAGAAGGGGCATGGGGTCCAGAGCACATGAGGAGGGGGTGGTCTAAGACAGAACAGGGACAGAGAAGATGGTGAGAGACTCAGGTAGGGTGGTGTGAAGATTAGGAAGTTTTATTCTCACAGCGTTGGTTTTCTCAGTGATGTTAGAGATGAGATCATCAGCTGAATGTGAATTGGGGGTGTAGTTTGAGCATTGAGGGGGAGCTATAAAGTGGTCATCCTAGTCACAAGAAGCCAGTTCACTAGAGCAATGTGTCTGATTCCTGAGCACTGTTGTATGTCCATCTGTGGTAGGCAATCATGAAACTGATGTGAATCCAGTCTGTTAAGCCAGTGTTCAGCTGCTGAGATGCAGGCCTGAGATGATGGAAACGGGCAGGAAATGGTGGTTCTCTACCCCGGCTGAACACTGGAATCACCTGGACAGCTCCTACATATCCCCAAGGGACTCTTTTAAAAACAAAAAGCAAAACTGATGCTTGCATCCCATCCCTGGAATTCCCGGTTTAATTGGTCCAAAATGAAGCCTGTGCATCATATCTAGTGGTGTCTTCCAACCAGGCTCATGGCCAGGTCTGACATTTACAGCCATGTAGGCTGCACACTGCACAATACCAGAAGGCTCCATTTACATGGTCTACATTGGGAATAGTTCCCCTTAAATTTGGGCCGTGCACAACCTTCAAAAGTGTACATGTGGGCTGGCATATCCAGCCTCGTTTTGTTTGCAAAGCTCTTCTTTGACTTTCTCAGCACCGCTCCTCCTCAGTCCCTTTGCACCCCTCTGACTACTCTGTCTTTCAATTTACATACTCTCCCTGAGGAAACTAATCAGCTCCCAATGCCCTCCATGTCTTCCCATCTCCTTCCATATTCATGAGTCAAAGCTCCTAAATATTGCTACCCACATGTTCCTAAAGCATCTCAAACCCATTTTGACGAAAACCAAACTCCTTGCCCCTCTTCCTCCCATATTCTCTCTCCTGGTTAATGGCATCGCTATTCCGGGCACTCAGCTTAGAAACCTCAATCTTCTTTGGCTGCATTCTCTACCTCGCTCTGCTGCTGCCTGCCCCTCAGAGCCTGATTGTTTCTGGTGTAGTCACTTACACTTGTCCCCAACTGTCCATCCTTTCCTCTAATGTATCCTTCACGTTGCACTGAGGCTTGTCTTCAGAAAGAAAGAGTGGGTACTCTTACTCATCTGATTAAAATTCTTTAGTGGCTTCAAATGTTCTCAGGATCAAGTTCAAAGTCCTTACATTCTCACTGAAGGTCTTAGAATACTAGACCCAAACCCATCCTCCTAGGACCACCTGCTGCCCGCTCTCTCCCCATCCACCTTATGCCCCATCACACTGTCATATCCATGCTCGTGTCTTTATGTCTTTTTCCATGTGTTATAGACTGAATGTTCGTGTCCCCCGAAATTCATATGTTGAAATTCTAATCCCTAATGTGACGGTGTTTGGAGATAGAGCCTTTGGGAAATAACTACCAAATGCTCTTATAAGAAAAGACAGGAAAGAGCTCTGTCTCTCTCGCTCTCTCTCTCTCTCTCTGCCACATTAGAAGACAGCCATTGGCCAAACCGGAAGAGAGCTCTCACCAGACACTGGATCTGTGAGTACTTTGATTTTGGGCTTCTCAGCCTCCAGACCTACGAGAAATAAATGTTTGCTGTTTAAACCACCCAGTCTATGGTATTTTCATTATAGCAGCCTGAACTAAGACATCACAAAATTCTCTTTGTTGAGCGCTCGCCGCATCTCTACTACACCCATTTCTATATACCCTTCAAAGCCCAGTTCATTATCCTGCCCTCTTCATCTTCCCCCTCCCCAGCACTAGAAGTTCTTTTCTCTGTGTTTTCTTACTTCTAACCACACTGTACGTTTCCGTCTCATAACCTCATAGGTCTTCAAGGGGATAATGTTGTTTGTATTCTCCTTGTAGCTCTAGGGCCTGGCATTGTGCACGACCCCTATTAGGTGGTCAATAAATGAGGGAATGGATACTCTGCCAGCGAGAGGAAGCAAAGGTGAACTTGACTCACAGGTGTTGGAATAGATGCATTTACTTGGCATGCCAATGCAATTACAGGTCTTGGGTGATTTAAAGGCTATTTCTCCAGGAGCCAATAAATCTCTTGTGAAGCCCTTGTCATCCAGGATAATTGCCCAGCTTGCCTTTGGCTGTTTAAATGCACTGGGTAATACCACCTGAGACTCTGAGAGCCCTGCTGACAAGCCTGCATGACAGGGAGCACTCAGACATGAGGTTAGAGGGGACAAGGCTGGCTGTGGAGCCTTGGGAGAGGCTCCCATGGGAGAGGGGTGTCCACATGGACCGAGTCTGGCCTAGGAACTCAAGGGTCAGCGTGAGAGGGTGAGTGTGGCAGATTGCATTAATTGCTCCGATTCTTACCCCTCCCCATATCCACATCATTTGCCATGTGACTTAGCAGAGTGTTATTTTCCCACCTCTAGGCTTTGTATTTGGCCCAAGACTTTCCTTGGCCGGTAGAAAGAGAAACAAGTGTCAGGTGAGTCTAATTCTCCAGAGGCCTTATCTATTTCTCTTCGCTCTCTGGTACCTTTGCCATCACCGGGAGAATGAGATTCCCAGGGTAGGCCACTGCTCCCAGGAGGAAAATGAAAGAGATGCATGAGAAATACGCACTCTGAAAAGTCACTGAGGTTTTGTGATTTTCGTTATGCAGCATTATTGTGGCTCTGGCTTCTACAATGGGCCATTATCCAGATCAACCAGAAACTTACAGGGACAAAGAGCAAAGGCAGAATGGTGTCAAAGAAGATTGACAAATACTATCGTCAGAGAAACAACACGCATTCTCAGGCTGGGTGGATTGGGAGCCCAGAAGCCTTACTGAGAAGACATGCATCAGTGGAGCATCCTCCAGGGAAGGAGGCAGGGGCAGAAGGCAGAAGAATTTTCCCTTGAGTGGCTCTGGGTTCTCTGTCTGGAGCTTATTCCTAACCGTGCCTGCAAGTGGAAGTCTGGGCATCCCCCACCAGTGTAACATTCAAGGTGGGGTGGCTGCTTGCTGGGGAGCAGGAGCTCTAGGTCCTAGTTGTAGATTTTCTGCAAGGTCCCTGGGTGACCCAAGGCAGGTCACTGCTCCTCTCTAAGGCTCTATTTCCTCATTAATAAAGTAGGGCATTGCACAAATTCCTGTATCATTCAGGACAGGCTGGTTATGCAACAGTAACAAACTCCCTCCCCAAATGCCAATTGCTTTAAAAACAAACCAAAAAAGTTTGCTTAAGGTTTATTGGTGATGTTCTCACCAAGAACCCAGGGTGACAGAATAGTCACTCTCTAAATTGTTCCAGTAACCGAGGCAGAGGAAAAAGAGAGAGGGCAAGGCACACACTGGCTCTTACAGCTCCTGCCTGGAAGGGACACACTTCCCCTCACTTTTCGTGGGCCAAGTCACGTCCATAGCCAAATTTAACTTCCAACGGGCAAGGAAATGCAATTTTACCCAGTTGCTAGAAGAAGAAAGACACGGAACATTTGCAAACAGCCCTGATGACTACTTCCCTCTCCATACAGTTTGATACTTTTCATACTTTAAAATGTTAAATGTATCCTTCCAGTTGCAATCATCATTAGTGTCCCTTCGTCTTTTGCTCCTATGATGTGGCTTCTCAACTATGTGTATGTCACCCAGATATTGACCGAGGTCACTTGTATTTGAGATTTAAATAAAACTGGCTGAACTCCCTTCTCTCTTCCTGTAGGAAGTCTAATGTCCCACTACAAGCATTCTGTGAATCCCTGGGGTGACTGCCAGGGCCACCTCCAGCAAGTCTTGTCCTCACTTGTATGTCAGCTGCAAGGGCTTTTTTCTCCTCCCTGCTCCACTCTGATGTGCAAAAAACCTCCTTTTCCTTGATTCCCCCTGAATTTACTCACACAAGCATCTATGTGCAGAGCAGACTTCGCTGAAGGTTTGGACGGGGAGCAGACTTACATCACAGCCACACGTACAACCTGAAAATGGACATCAGACATTGCTGCTCTCCTGAGTCTTTGAGTCACTCTGCCACTGGGGGTTTCTCTCTGTGCTTTGCCCTGTGGGTGAAACTCCTTGCCATTGGGCGTCCTCTCTCTGGCCGGCTTCACTCACTCACTATTATGGACACAGCTCTCCACCTTCTACATGGCCCCAGGCATACATTTTACATATAGACACTCTCTTCTGTGGGTCTTGAGCAGCTCACAAGACCTGACAGAGGCTCTGAAATTCCAGTCCCCACTCCCAGCCCTGGACCCCTCCAGGAGGAGAAAGGAGCGGTATAGAGACTTATGTGTCCACTGATACAGGCATTGCTGCCTTCCCCTTGCCCCATCCCTTAAAAGGCAGAAGTTGCTAACATTGGTTTTGGTTTTAAATAACTGTGTGTGTTAAATACAGACACACTTGTTTTATGAAGCACTCATATATGAACGCCAGGTCCTGTGCCCCAACACAGCCCATGGGGACGGTGTGATGTTTATCTTCATTTTACTGATGAGGAAACTGAGACTTGAGAGGATAGCCGTTCACCCAGAGTCTCCCAAACAGGTCGCGCGTGAGACGCAAACCCAGGTCTGTGGAACAAATTCCCTTTTTTCTCTGTCAAACAGCACCTCTCTGACCTCATGCCCTTTACAGGCAAGGCCTTCTGCTTCAAATAGTTCAAGAGAAGCTGTGAAATGTTTCCTGAAGGAGTGTTTTCTGCTATCATTTGCCTTTTATCTTGATCTTAAAATACATTTTGAAGTCGACGAGGGGACGGACCCCTCATGTGCCAAGCTCTGATGTCTGCACCAAGGGGAGAGAGGAGAAGCTGGAGAAATGCTTGTGTCTGAGCCCGCTGAGTGGACAGCTGTGCCAGGAGAAGCAGGACCTCCTGACGCTGAGGACCCCAGCGGAGGTACTCAGTCCCCCTGCGGAGTGTCAGGGGAGAGATGAGCGGGGTCAGAGGGCAGGGTGGGGAGACAGCTGTTCAAGCTTGCTTCAAGGAGAGCTGGCCAAGTTTCTCTGTCCATATGCGGCAGTGAGTAAACACTGCCTTACATTTTCCCCTTGTTTCCTGAGAAACTTCTGCCCCATCCCACTGCAAATCTTGATGGTTGCCCAGTCCAGGCACACCAAGGGCAATTCGCTGGCCTGATTGTGTAGGAATGCTTCCTTCCATTGCACTTTACTCCTTGAGAAATGCCCTAACTCCTACCTCATCCAATCACAGCAGCCTCCCTGTATGGAGGAATTCAGACAAATATCCCCATTTTGCAGATGAAGTACCAGAGAAGTAAAGGACTCACCTTAGATCTCTCAGCTCCCTGGTAACAGGGTGAGACTAGGCCCCAAATCACTTGCAATCCAGTCCTGAAATGCTCCTGGGTCCCAAGGCTGCCTCACAGGGCCCCGGGCCACCAGGACGTGGCAATCAACAGCAGCTCCAGCAGACAGCACAGTCAGAACCAGGCCCCTGGAGTCCCCGTGCCTTCAGCAGGGTCTCACTAAAGGGGATAGGATTCTACTTCCCTCCATGGGTGTCTGGAACTGGCAACAACTATACCACAAAATAATGTTATTCTCTACTTCTTTGAGAAGGTGTAACACTTCTTGTTATAAAATAGCAGTGTCTTTATTTCTGAAGAATTGCTTTGCAGAGAATCTATACAAGGAAAACTCCTGGTCTGGTGCTGTATCCACGCTACCAGGACTCCCTCATCAATTACATCTGATGCAAAAATACCACGTGTTTCCCCTACAACATTGACTTCCCGAGTTCTGCCTTTTCTAAGAACCTAAAAGAACATACTTCAGAAAGAGCTGGGTACTAAAGAGGGAAGCTGCCCCAAGATTATAACACGCCTGCCGTTTCAAAGGGGCTAATGCAGGTGGTGACCATGGAGAAGTGGCTATAAAAACTCGTTCTTGTTTTCAAAGTATTTCTTTCCCTAGCTGCTCCCCCCAGCCTCAGCCCTGTGCGGTAAGCGGAAGGTACATGGTTTCCCCCATGCTGTGGACAGGAAAACAAGTCCACAGCCATGCAGCAACTCACCCCAGGTTTTCTGCCTCCCAGGCTTTGCACAGGTCCCTGGAGCGGGTCTCTGGCAAACCCTCCTCCCTCTTTGATTGTCTTGCCACAGACACTACCATTTTGCAGTGTAATGGGAAAAGCTCTGAAGATCTGGGTTCAAATCTTCCGTCTGCCACGGACTGCCGAGGGATCTGGGATGTTTTGCTCACCTTCTTTGAGGATCAGCTTCCTCATCTACACAGTGGGGACAATGGAACCAAGGCCAGGAAAAGAAGAGGAAAATGTGGGGTCATTTTAATGATGAATATACACAAACTACTTGGAGGACTTGTCTCTAGAGTGTGGGGCTGCCATTTCGGCTGCCCAGAGTCCATCCTAACACCCTTCCTGCGCTGGGGCCATCCCAGCAAAGGTGGGAGGCACCCCCACTTCCTGCTATGGAAACTGGGGAGAGATTTCTTTTTCCAGGCCACGTAACAGCTAACGATGGGCTCATGACCTACGCATGGCCAGTCAGATCTTCCAGCCCAGGATTTTGAACCTAAAGAGAGTAACATAAAAGGTTAGGGTCTATGGAGGTTTTCAATGTGACTGAGTGGAACAGCGGGTGCCAGACATGGCGACATGCAGGCTATGGTGGGGGTGCCCATTGGGACTGGACAGAGTGTCCAGCGCCGGGGGCCCGGTGGACAAACTGTTCCTCTGGCAGCCTCTCTGTTGGCTCTTCGGCTTCCTGTGTCTTCTGCAAACTGCTCAAAACCCTTCTGACAAATTCCATTCAGGCTTAGGTTAATCAGAAGCAGTTTCTGTTGCTTCTAGCCAATAGTTCTGACTCACAGATTCTCTCAAAGGCTATAGTCTGAGAATGGAGCAAACCTAATACTTAAAACACGAATTGTTTCTTAGTTTTAAGCCAAGTAGGAAATGGACAGTTCAGCTCTTCTGAGGCTGACTTTGCCATGGTTCCTAGGTCTGTTTTTCCAAGGGTCTCACTCAGAAGAGAGTTATTTCTGCCTATTTGCTACCGAGCAGTCAACATTCATTACTAATCAATTCACATTTATTGAGCTCCTACTTTGTACAGGAAATTCAGATCCAAATTAGATGCGAAGAGCACACAGATAAAGTAGCTCTTTCTTTCATTAACTGGAACTTTCCAGTTGTTCTAAAGTTCAATTCCTAATGGGAAGGCAGCATATCTGCTGGATTCTTCCCATTAATTACCCATTTTCAAAATACCTGTTTCAAATAGTGATGAATTAAGTTTGTTTTTTTCCTGTTCTCTTTTTTTGAAGCTAACTCAGCTATAAGTGACATGGTTGGATCATTTGAGTAAGTGCAAATATGTACAAAAATGTACTATAGTTGAAAGACACAGATTGTGAGCTGAAGAAAGCACATGACAAAACACCATGATTTCATTTATTACATGTACAGTCATGCACCACATAATGACGTCTTGGTCAATGACAGACTGCATATATAATACTGGTCCCATAGGGTTAGTGCATATAGCCTAGGTGTTAGTAGGCTACACCATCCAGGTTTGTGTAAGTACACTCTGTGATGTTCACACAATGATGAAATAACCTAACAAGGAGGTTCTCAGAACATGTCCCTGTCATTAAGCAACGTATGACTCTACGTACAATACACACACACCAGCGTGCTGCAGTGGGACCCCTAGGTGGTGAAAATGTCTTGATTTTTAAATGCTTGCTTATCCATATTTCCTAATTTTGTCCAATTTACCTGTACTGCTTTGGTATTAATGAAAGGCTGTTTTTTTAAAAAAATGTAAAGTGAAACAAACCATCTAGCACAATACCTGGCAAGTACTAGGCACTCTAGAAATAGAAGCTATTTAAAAAAGGTCTCCTTACTAAGATAACTACATTTAAATATTTGGTAGTTATCAATTGCTTAGAAAACGATACACCATTTAGACTAATTTTGGAGACAATAAATATTTGGATAGAACCAGATAGCTTAACTGTCTCAACCACTACTTAGTCTAAATTTGTTTTGCTGCCTCCGATATATAACCAGTAACTTTTTCTGTACAATATTTTCTGGTTGTCTGTATATTTCAGCAAATGGAAATATACCGCGTCAGCTATAATCAATAAAAAGTTTCCCATTCTATGATTGTGCCATCATTTATTTCAAGGTTTTTCAACCTCAGAACTATTGATATTTTGGGCTGGATAATTCTGTGTTGTCGGGGTCTGTGTGTGTACTGTGCATCGTAGGGTGTTTAGAAGCATCCCTGACCTCTACTCATCAGATGTCTGTAGCACTCCCTTCTCCCCAGTTGTGTCAACCAAGAATGTCTCCAGGCATTTCCAAATGTCCCCTGGTCCATATTGGACAAGCACTGCTTTAACCATTTCCCTACTGATGGACACATAAGTAGTTACATGTATTTCCAATCGTGGGCAATGCTATACTAAACCTACCTTGTATATATACATCTTTGTCCATTTTTCTGATTATTTTCCTAGAATATATTCCTGGAAATAAAACATCTGGATCAAATATGCTGACATATTTTTAAGGATTTAGATACACCAGATCAAAGTGCCCTCCCTATAGATTATACCTACACGTATCTGGGCACCACGCCCTTGTCACCTTTGAGTATTATTATTCTTGTTAATATACGATTTAATCTTCCATGCAAAGGATGGCATTTTGCGTGTTATCAGTTACTCGTGTTTCTTCTTATTTGAACCATTTATGGCATTTATCCATTTTTCTTTTAGAGCACTCATCTAGATATTTATATATTAATGATTTAAATTAATGTTTTGTTTATCCCATATATTGCAAGAATATTTCTAGTTTGCTAATTATCTTTTAAGTTTATGATTTCTGTTGCTGTACTGAAAATGTTATTATTAACTCATAAAACCTTACCAGTTTTCCTCTTTGGGTTTCTGGACTTAGTGGCTGCTTGGAAAATTCTTTCCCGTCCCAAAATCATTAAATGGTCAGCCATTTGTGTCTATGTTGGTATGTAATGTAATGTTGGTATGTTAAAATACCAACATTATTATACACTAAATTCTCTGTCTGGATGTCCTAATCTGTCTCATTGATCTATCCATTTTGTCTATGTCAACACCACATTCTTATCATTAAGTTGGCTTTAAAGTATCTTTTAATATCTGGCAGGACAAGTCCCTTTATATTAATTTTCTTTAAAAATTGTCTTGGATATTCTCATTTCGTGGCTACCATCACATGTTTTCAGATAACATTATACTAGTATTTTTCCTTTTTACTAGAAAAAAGTGGTACATCGTTTCCTTAAAAAAATATTTCTAAGCGCATTTCTTTTTTCTTTTTCTTTTTAAAGGTTGGCCCTGAGCTAACATCTGTTGCCAATCTTTTTTTTCTTCTTCTTCTCCTTCTTCCCAAAGCCCCCCAGACATAGTTGCATATTCTAGCTGTAGGTCCTTCCAGTTCTGCTGTGTGGGACGCCGCCTCAGCACGGCCTGATGAGTGGTGCTAGGTCTGCGCCCAAGATCCAAACCAGCGAAACCCTGGACCACGGAAGAGGAACACGCAAACTTAACCACTTGGCCACAGGGCAGCCCCTGGTACGTGTTTTTTGAAGTTTACTGATAGCATAGATATTCGGGAGATGACAGCTTGAGAATTTGCACTAGCCTCATCTTCTTTTGCAAGATCCTTAGAAATGAGAGAAAAGATATTTTTGAAAGAATAAATCCATGGAAATATCAGGGAACAAAGAGTGCCATTGGTGGACCCAAAATTATGAGACATACCTGAATTATGAAAGACAGATGGAACTGGATTGAAGGAGGAACCCACGGTCTAAAATATGTTCAGAAGAACTTGCTGCAAAAGGTAGGAGGGGTTCTAAATGTTCTCCAAGCTTAGAGTCAGCAAGTGAAATGAGCAGATCGGAGACACACCAGTAGGAAATTGGAGGAGATCATCTCCATCTCCTCCCTGTCCCTCTCCCTCCCCATGGTGCAGTAATGTGATGCCAGTGCTTTCATTGGTGAGGCTGGTGATTCCCAAAAGGAGCAGGGAGCCACCAAGCCCAGGCGATAGCTCATCAAGGCTGACAGCATATTCATCCCTGCTCCCACTGGAGCCACAGATGACAAAGGCACCCTTTACAGAGAGACCAACAGGAAAAACAAGCAAAAAATCAGTACACAAATAAGAGCAGCCAAACTGTTGAGTACCCTTCACAAATGGAACCCAACTCAACAAAGAAGAAAAGACAGACCTGCAGAAGTAGAGTTCGTGGAGCAAAGAGATGTGTAACGAACATCTGTTGAACAAGAACATGCTCTCTGACAAGAGAACCAGTAAGAGATCTTGGAAATGAAGAATGTGATAAAATAAAAAAAACACTAAATTGGATAATAGGATGGTCATAACTAAAGAGCATGTTGTGAACTGGGAGAAAGAGCCAACGTACTTTCTGGTAAAAATGTCAAACTGACTATAAGCAGGAATCACCTGTACTGCTCGAATATGCAGATGTGCTATGGATAAAGTGTGATGTTTAAACATACATTGCTGAGCCCAAAGATAAAAGTGGAAAAATCTCCAGCTGTCAAAAAAGGAGAGGGAACCTAAAGCAATGAGTGGAATTTAATCCACATGGTCCCTGGGTAAACTAAGGATGTGGAGGGGCATGTGGACTGAACACGCCTGTAAGAGGATGGGGATTTATGACCACATGCTTTGGGGTCTGAGCCCCAGATCCTGTGTGTTACACAGCGCCAGGAAAATACTGTCTATCTATGAATGAGGACAGAAAATCCCTGCCTATTTATCTTCCCAAAGCCATATGAGGAAATAGAAATAGAATCACTAATGAGTGATTCAAACATGAATTTGTGCCAAGCTTGGGCATAAGCCTGGATTCCCAGGCCCCTGGCAGTACAGAAAAAAAGGGGAAAAAAAGAAAAACAAACACTTTATGTTTACACATTAAAAGACACAGTTCTAATGACTCATTGCTAAAGAAAAAGTCAGCATAAAAATCACAAAAGTTTTAGGAGTGAATGAGTATGAAAGAAAGCAAAACTTGTGGGATGCAGCAAAAATGGTACTTGAAGGCAAATGCATGTGTTAGATGTTGGGACAGTTCCTAGACTGATTCTCTGTTACGTTTATCTGTTCTCTTTATCAAATAGTAAAAAGATACATCTATGCCCTCTCTCTTTTGGGAAATTTCCTTGACACTAACTTCTAGCTCATCTATTGATTTTTTTTATTTTGCCAATTACATAGTTAATTTCCAAGAAGTTCTTTCTTGTTCTCTGTTTCATTTTATAATAACCTACACTTACTTTATGGATGCCATGTATTGTCAAATGTATTTTGTTAATTTTAGGAATGTTTTATGGTTAATTTTGTTCATTGAATTATTTGTTTCCTCAGGAGTCTGTTATCAATGAAAATATATTTCTCAATTACCTATAATTTTCCAGCCACTGCTCCAGGCACTAGGACATAATGCAGAAAGTCGCTGCTCCTATGGAGCCTATGTTCTAGTTGGGAGAGAAAGAAAACAAACCCATAAACAAAAAAATAAGATAATTTCAGGTATTGAGGACTGCTATGAGAACTGAGAATTAAATGTAAAAACTGGTTCAGAACCTATGATTCCAATAG
This sequence comes from Equus quagga, assembly GCF_021613505.1. Lineage (NCBI taxonomy): Eukaryota > Metazoa > Chordata > Mammalia > Perissodactyla > Equidae > Equus > Equus quagga. The sequence continues at coordinate 80,594,170 of NC_060278.1, forward strand.
AGCTTGGTTGACAGCCTGGGGCATAATCATGCAGGACACAGCACAGCGAGAGAGACAGAAGAAAATAGGACAAGAGAGGTTGGACATAAACACGATGGATTAAGAAGCAGATATATATGCCTAATAGGAATTTCAGAAGGAGAAAATAGAAGGAATAAAAGGGAGTCAAATATGAAAGGTAATAGATAAAATTTTTAAAGAAATTAAGCAAGGGGCTAGCCCTGTGGCTGAGTGGTTAAGTTCGTGCACTCCACGTCGGTTGCCCAGGGTTTCGCTGGTTCGTGTCCTGGGCGCAGACATGGCACCACTCATCAGACCATGCTGAGGCGGCGTCCTACATAGCACAACCAGAGGCACTCACAACTAGAATCTACAACTATGTACTGGGGGGCTTTGAGGGGAAGAAGAAGAAGAAAAAAAAGAAGATTGGCAACAGATGTTAGCTCAGGTGCCAATCTTTAAGAAAAAAAAGAAAGAAAGAAATTAAGCAAGACGTTAAGCCTCAGATAGAAAAAGCATACAAAATCCTAAGTGGTGGGATGATAAATAAATCTTTCATAATTATAGTACAATTTGTTACATGTTACATAATTCTAGTACAGTATCAAAACCAGGATATTGACATTGGTACAATGTGTGTATAAGATCTATGCCATATTATCACTTGTAGATTTGTGTATCTTGCATTCAAGATACAAAATTATTCTATCACCATAAAGATATCTTTATGCTACACTTAGACATTTCATAGTATAACTGGAGAACATCAAACATCAAAAGAAAATACTAAAGGCTACTAGAAATGAAAAGAAGAGACACGTTCAAAGACGCTGACTTCTCACCATCAGCTGCAGATGCCAGAAGAGAAAGGAATAATATATTCAAGGTACAGAAGGAAAAGAATTCTATACTCAGCTAAGCCTTCATTCAAGAGTGAGAGCAAATTAAATATATTTTCAGACATAGAAAGGTTTGGGGGAAAAAAGTTACTAAAAGCATTCTTCATCTAGAGGGAAAATAAACCCAGAGAGAAGAAATGAGATACAAGAAGTAAAAGGGGGTAAAGAAATTGGTAAAAATATGTTAATAAATCTAAAAAGAAAAATTGACTATATATAATGACAACTATTTTTACATTTGAAAGCAGAGTGGAACCAAATTATGAGACAGAAATAACACACAGGGTGGAGAGGGAATTATTCAAAGATGGTTGAGTTATTAAAGGGAAGAAGAGAGATTGATTTGGCTTCAGATTGTGTGAGAAAAGTATAAAGTTAAATAACTATGGTAAAATTTTGCGTTTAACCACTAAAAGAATATAATTTTAAAATGTACTTCCAAACCAGTAGAGAGGACAAAGGACATTGCAAACACTATCAATGCAATAGAATACAGGAAAGAAGACAGTAGAAGGATAAAGAAAAAGGGCATAATAAATATAAATCCAAATATATCAGGAATCATGGCAAATGCAAATGATTAAACTCACTTAATGAAGGACTGAAAATGTCAGATTGGGTCTTTTCTAATCTTTTATTTTGAAATAATTGTAGTTTTACAGGAAGTTACAAAGATAGTACAAAGAGGTCCCATGTACTCTTCTTCCAGTTTCCCCCAGTGATTACATCTTATGTAGTCACAGTGCAATATCAAAACCAGAAAATTGACATTGGTAAAATGTGTTACAGTTCTATGCCATGTTGTCACATGCGTAGATTTGCGTAACTACAACCACTTTTAAGCTACAGAGCTACTCCATCGTCGCCGAGATCTCATGCTATACTCACCCTTTATTCTCCCTACTGCCCCTCATCCTTGGTAACCTCTAATCTGTTCTCCATCTCTATAATCTTGACATTTTGAGAATGTTATATAAATGGAATCATAGAGGGTGTGACCTTTGGAGACTGGCTTTTTTTACTCATATAAAGCCCTTGAGATCCATCCTAGCTGTTGCTTGTATCAATGGTTCACTCCTCTTTATTGATGAAAGGTATTTCACGGGATGGACTTACCACAGCTAGCTCATCCATTCACTCACTAAAGGGCATATTGGTTGTTTCCAGTTTTGACCTATTCCAAATAAAGCTGCTGTGGACAATCTTGTAGAGGTTTTTGTGCAGGCATAACTTCATTTCTCTCAGATAAATGCCCAAGAGTGCAACTGCTGGGTTGTATGATAAGAGGGTCTTTAGTTTTTTTAAGAAACTGCTGAACCATTTTCCAGAGTGGCTGTAACATTTTATACTCCTACCAGCAATGTCTGAGACATGCAGTTTCTCTATATGCTTGACAGCATTTGGCACTGTCACTGTTTTTTACTGGACCTGTATTAGTAGGTACATAGTGATAGCTCATTACGGTCTTAATTTGCATTTCCCAAGGGGCTAGTGATGTTGAATAACTTTTCACGTGCTTATTTGCCATGCATATATACGTCCTCTTTAGTGAAATGCCTGTCCATATCTTGTGTTTTTGCAATTTTCTAATTGATTGGTTGTTGTTTTACTGTTGAATTTTGAGAGTTCTTTATGTATTCTAGATAAGAGTCCTTTGTCAAATATGTGATTTGCAAATATTTTCTCCCAGTCTGTAGCTTGTTTTTTCATCCTTTCAATGGAATCTTTTGCAGAGCAAGAACTTTTTAATTTAATTTGATTTATTAACAGCTTTATTGAGGGATAATTTGTATACAAAGAACTGCATATATTTAATGTGTACAATTTGCTAAGTTTGGAAATATCCAAACACCCTCATACCATCACCATGTCAAGGTAATAGACATATCCAACACTTCTCGAAGTTTCTTGTATCCCTTTGTTTCATGGGGTTTGGGAGTTTTTGCGTCTGTGGTAAGAATACTTAACATGGGATCTACTCTCTTAACAAATTTTGAAGTGCACGATACCGTGTTGTTAACAAGTTTTTAATTTTAATGAAGTTCAATTTATGGATTTTTTTCTTTTATGGATCATGCCTTTGGTTCAAGGTCTAAGAACTCTTCACCAGGTCCTAGGTCCTGAAGACTCTTTCTCCTATGTTATCTTCTAAAAGTTTCATAGTTTTATGTTTGATATTTAAGTCTGCGATTCATTTTAAGTTCATTTCTACATAAGGTGTGAGGTTTAGGTCAAGGTTCCTTTTTAAGCCTATGGATATAGAGGCTCCAGCACCATTTGTTGAAAAAACAATCTTTCCTCCATTGACTTGCACCTCTGTCAAAATCAGTTGGCCACACTTAGGTGGGTTTTTTCTGGGTTCTATTCTGTTCCATTGATTCGTGCACATCTGTCTGCCAGGTCCTAACGGAGTTGTTTGCTGCAGCTGTAGACTAAGTCTTAAACTGAGTTGGGTGATTCCCCCCAACTCCTTATTAAGAATTATTTTAGCTATTATTTGCTTTTCTATGTAAATTTTAGAATAATCTTGTTTATATCCACAAAAAAAAATCTTGCTGTAATTTTGCCAGAAATTGTATTAAACCTATATATCAGTTTGGGAAGAATTTACGTTCTTACTATATTGATTCTTCTAATCCATGAACACAGAATATTTCTCCACTTATTTAGATCTCCTTTGTTTTCTTTCACCAGTGTTTTGTTGTTTTCAGCTTACAAGTCTTATATATATTTTGTCAGATTTACACCTAATTATTTCATTTTTTGAGCAATTGTAAATGGTATTATATTTTTTATTTGTGTTTTCCATGTATTCATTGCTAGCATATAGAAACAGAATTGATTTTTGTGTGTTAATCTTGTGTCTTATGATATTGCTGAATTCACTTATTAGTTCTAGGAGGTTTTGGAGATTTCTTGGGGTTATTTATATAGACTATCACATCATCTGCAAAGAGAGGCAGTTTTATTTCTTCCTTTCTGATATGAATGCCTTTATTTCTTTTTCTAGTCCTTATTGTAGTAGCTTGAACTTCCAGTATGATGTTGAATAGCAATGATTTATGTCTTTTGCCAGATTTGGGGATTTTTGGCTATTATTTCTTTGGATACTTTTTCAGCCCCGCTCTGTCTCTCCTCTGCTTCCGGGACGCCCGTGACACAAATATGACATCTTTTGTTATGGTCCCACATGTCCCTGAAGCTCTGTTCATTTTTTTCAGGCTATTTTCTCCCTGTTATTCATATTAGGTAATAATTACTAAATGTTCTACCTTCAATTTCACCAATTCCTCCAACTGTTCTCTGCATTCTTCTATGAAGCCTATCCATTAAGTTTTTTTATTTCAATCATTGTACATTTCAGGTGTAAAACTTCTGTTTTGTTCTTCTTTTGTTTTCTGTTTCTTTGCTGAGAGTTTTTATCTTTTTCATTTGTTTCAAGCATGTCCATAACTGCTTGCTGAAGCATTTTTATGATGGCAAATATCAGATGATTCTAACATCTGTGTCGTTTCAGTGTTGGGATCTGTTCATTGACTTTTCTCTTTCAATTTGAGATATCCTTGGTTCCTAGTAGGAAAAGTGATTTTTGATTGATCCTGGACGTTTTGGGTTCTATCTTTTGAGATTCTATATCTTAACTAAATCTTGTGTTTTAGCAGACCTCTGATGACACAGCTCTTGTGGGTGAATAGGGTGCCATCTCTTTACTCCCACTTGGGGTTGGAAGTCCAGGCTCTCCACTCAGCCTCCATTGACAACCAGGTGGAAAGACATGCCTCATTAACACCTGGTGGGGATGACAGCCTAGGCTCTCCACATGGTCTCCATGGACACTGGCAGGGGCGGGGGCGGGGACGTCTTGGTGAGGAGCCTCCTTACTGCTGAGCTGTGGTGAAAGTCCTGACTTCCCCCTAGGTCTCCTCCGACACCACACTAGTCGGGAGAGACAGGGGTATCTCCCTACGTGACAGCCACTGACAACGTTGGAAGAGAGGGGTTGTTAACACAAAGGTCAGGCTCCCCACTTGACCTTCTCCAACACCGCATGGTATCATGTGACATATGATGACATCAAAATGGTTGGAGCATCTCATAACAGGCTTTTGAGGGTAAAAGTCTAGGCTCCCCACTGGGACTTTTCTGGCTATGGTGGGGGTGAGGATGCAGATTTTCTGTGGGGTTTGGCTGGAGTAGAGCTCTTGTTGTCTAAAAGTTTTCTGTCTTTCTAGACTGCCTCTTTCCTGGGCTTTGGCTAAAGAGAGCAAGCTTTTCTTGGGGCTTTATTGGTCTGTCTGTTGACGCTTGCAGGCACTGATTTCTCCAGTATCCGGCCTGGGATATATGAGGCAAAATGAAGACAGAGAGAACTCACCACCAAGATATTCCCTGGGTCCTCCGGTCACCAGCCGGTCTACTTCTCGCCACCTTTCAAAGCCGCCTTCTGTTTGTTTTACATATTATGTCCAGGGATTTTAGTTGTACTTACTGAGAAGAATAGGACAAAATACGTCTACTTCATCTTCCCAGAAGTACAAGTCCATAGACTGAATTTTAGCAGGCAAAAGCTCACTATATGCTATTTACAAGATACACATACACCTAAAACAAAAAGACATCTAAAGGTTAAACATAAAGAGATTATAAAATGTACACCAAGCAAATAGCAGCCCAAAGAAAATGGGTTCAGAAATACTATCAACAAAATAGAATTTATTATGGAAATCGTTAATATAGATAAGAATATTATACACGATAAAAGGAAAAGTCCATCTAAAAGTATAATAGCTATACAATGCAAACATCTGATGATACTGACTTGAAAAACACGAAGAAAAAACTGACAGAATTTCAAGGCAAAAATTGGCAAATCCACATTCAGAGATGCCACTGATAAACACATTGCTCTCAAAAACCAATCAAGCAGACAAAGAAAATTGTAAGGATTTAGAATAAGTGATTAACACAATTATAACACTTGATTAATGGGTATATAGACCCCGCATCCAACTCTAGTGCTTAGACCTTCCTTTTAATGACAACAGTAGCATGTCCTCAAGAAGCAAGCATTGTCCACATGCCCAGGAATCAGGCAATTCTCAAGAGCGAGTAACAGACATATCAATTTATCTGATCAAAATACAATGAAAATAGCAATCAACAGCTGAAACAGCTTCAAAAAAGGAAAAGAAATCCTTTATATTTAGACAATAAAAGGCACAGGTCTAAATGACTCATTGCTTAAGAGAAAAGCACCGTGAAAATCATGAAATGTTTAGGAATGAAAGACAATGGCAGAAAGCAAATCTGGTGGTGGGAGCAATGGGAACTCCTGGACTGATTCTCTGTGGTGCTTGACTGTTCTTTATATCAGAGAGTGAGCCAATGTCTTCTCCCTGTCTATCCTGGGAAATTTCCTGACATTATCTTCCAGTTCACCTATTGAATTTTTTGTTTGCATTTTGCCAATCATCAATTTAACTTGCAGGAATTCTTTCTTTCTTCCTGAACTCTTCCTTCTAAATAGCAGCTTGTTCTTATTTTGTGGCTGCAACATCTTGTTAAATCCACCTGTTAATATTAACTTGAGTGTTGTAGGAGGCATGATGCTTTATGTTCTGTTTCATTCGCTGAATTTTTTGTTTCCTCAGGAGTCTGTTCTCTCTGCTTTACTGGGTTTCCACTTTTGTACGCTTCGTTTTCTTCCTGTGTGTCTCAGTTTGCGTACCCCTAAAAGCAGATCATGAGCAAGGATTTGAGTGCAAGCAGTCTATTTGTTAACCATTCACCTGTTAGAGGACATCTGAGCTGATTCCAGATTGTAGCTATTACAAAGAAAGCTGTGATGGAAATTCATATAGAGGTTTTGTGTGAACATGTATTTTTGTTCTTTGGGATAAATTCCCAAGAGTGTAATTGTTGGGTTATATGGCAATTGCCTTTTTAATTCTATAAGAAAATGCCACGTGGCTTCCAAAGTGGCTAAACCATTTTACATTCCCACCAGCAATGTAGGAGTGATCCAATTTCCTGCATCCTCACCAGCATTTGGTGTTGTCACTATTTTTTATTTTAGCTATTCTGATAGGTGTGTAGTGATGGCTCATTGTGGTTTTAATTTGCATTTCCCTCACGGTTAATGTTGCCCATCCTTTCAGGTGCTCATTTGCCACCTGTATATCCTCTTTAGTGAATTTTTTTCACGTCTGTTGTCCATTTTCTAATTGGATTGTTTTTTTACTCTTGAGTTTTGAAAGTTCTTTTCATATATTCTCCATACTAGCCTTTTGTGGGACAGGTGGCTTACAAATATTTTCTCCCAGTTCATCTTTTCATTCTCTTCACGTGAGCTTTCACAGAGCAAAAGTTTTTAACAGTATATACATTTAATTGTTTTTATCTTTTTAAAAGAGGGAATCAAACTCCATGTAATTTTTTAACTTTTAACTTTTCTCACTTAATATGTCTAAGATTCACCAAATGGTAGCCATAGTAACTTTATGTTGACAGCTCTATGATACTTGACTCTGTGAATACGCCACAGTTTGTTTGTCCTTCTCCAATTATGGGCATTTGCGTTGTTTCCAGGCCTTGGCTGCATGAACCATGATGTTATGGGCATTCTTATACATACTTTCTTCGGTGTACATGTAAGAATTTCTGTTGGTATATGCCTGGGGGTGAAATGGCTCATCCACAGCATGTGTTTAACCCGGGGACGGGACTCAGTAACCTTCTCATACATGGCAGTGCTTTACCTTACACCCAAGCCTTTCTGCTCTATCTTATCCCTCTACTACTGACAACTTTGTCCCCTCTATTTTTCCATGTTTTAAAATTTTCATACTAGTGAAAATTTGAAAGACACTGGGGAGACTAGCATAAGGTGGTAAAATGCCAATTATCTCCTGTTGCCATCATTTAATAGAAGAAACAAAAAATCAGGAGGGATCTAATCTCAGAATGAAGGACAGTTCTTCCCGAGAAAGGAAAGTAGCACCTATACTCTCATCTAAAAATGAATATATTTTAATTATTTGAAAACGGAAAAAAATTTTAAAACATTTTCTTATTTTATACGCATAGGATATAATTCTTTCCTTAATGCAAGTGAGTCGGTGTGCAGCAATATGTTGGGCAGTGGAGATCAGACTGGTGATTGAATTTCCAACTTCTTTAGGTAAGGAGTGTTTAGCCCAGTCATTGTCAAAAACGGAATTTCAAATAGAAACAAATGAAAAAGATGGAATCAACATTCTTAAAGACATCTGTGATGGTTAATTTTATGTGTCAACTCGCCTGGGCCAACAGGAACCCAGATGTTTGGCCAAACATTATTCTGGGTGTCTCTGTGAGGATGTTTTTGGATGTTTACCCTTTGAATCAGTAGACTGAGTAAAGCAGATGGCCCTCCCTAATGTGGGTGGGCCTCATTCAATCAGTTGAAGGCTTGAATAGAACCAAAAGGCTGACCCAAAAAGGTTCTCAAGGATTTCCACAAGGGAACTCCTCTTGCCTGACTGCTTGAGCTGGGACATCAGTCTTTTCCTGCCTTCAGACTTGAACTGAAACATCAGCTCTTCCTGGTCTCAAGTCTGTGGCTTTCAGACTGAAATTTATACCATCAACTCTCTTGGTCCTCTGGCTACAGATCTTAAGACTTCTCAGCCTCCGTAAGTATGTGAGATGATTCCTAATAATAAATAAATGCACATATATAAATATATAAAAATATGTATATGTAATGCACATGTATGTGATATATATAACTTGTATATATATGTATGCATATATTTATTTATTATAAGGAATTGACTCACATGATTATGGAGGCTGAGAAGTCTCAAGATCTGCAGTCAGAGAACGAGGAGAGCTAATGGTGGAAGTTCCAGTCTGAAATAGATGTACATATATAAACCTCCTGTTGGTTTTGTTTCTCTGGAGAACCCTGACTAATATACTATCTTAAAGCCATCTCACTCAATTTGGAACACTCGAGGGGCTGCCGAGAAATTGGGGACAATAGCCCCGTGGTCCTCCTGCCTTTCCCCAGCAGGCCTGAATGCCAGGGACACTGAGAATGAGAGGACAAATCTGATATTCCACTTGAGAGGCTGCTGGGACGATCCTCAGGGCTCCCCACCTCCCCAACAGCCCATGGAGTCCATGCGGCTCGGGGTCCAGTCCGCACGGTATGGAGTCCTCAGGAACGCCTCTGAGCGGGCAGCCGTGTGACTCTAACAGGCAGATGGATATTTGGAACTCATTGCTCAATTGAGTGAAAACTACGTTATGCCACGGCCTCCAAAGCATCAGGGATAAGCACACGAGCATCCTTCCATCACAACTCAACATAAATACACATCCATAAGCAGAGACATCCCTCTGTTGACCTCCTCTTCCCATCCACCTGCAGCTGAGACAGCCTCTGGCAAAACTCCAGCATCCTGGCTTTATTGTCTTTCTAGAAACTGTTTTCTCAAAGAACCCAAATCTTTTTGTGCCATCACAGCCCAAAGCACCATTTAGAGTAAGTTTTCCAACCGAGCTTTAAAGTGGTTCATAGCAACATTACAAAATGATCTCCTGAACTGCCTGATAATAGTCATTTTCATCCAAGGGCAACCGGAGAGACATTGCCCAGGGACATGGAGGGTGGGGCGGCAAGAAGAGAACCTTTAAGGCCTAATGCCTGCTTCCCAGCTCTGACTCTCAAACACCTGACCCGGCTGCATTATTTCAGACAAGCTCAGTTCACGCCTTTTTGAATGGTTCATGCATCCCTTGGTTGAACAAACAACCCAACATCCTTCAGAAGGAGCCCTTGAAACACGAGGCTGCTCAGTGGGCAGCAATTTTCTATTCAGTTTGCGCTATGTGGAGAAAATCGTCACAATTCTAGGAACTACCATTTTTGAGTGCCAGTGTCATGCTGGCTGTTAACTGAGGCCCTCTGGACAATGGCTACACCTGGACGCCAGGCAGCGAGGCAAGGACAGCGGCTCTCAGGCCCCAACCTGCTGGAAAGAGCAGGTGGAAGGAGCTCGGCACTAGGAGGCTGTGGGGAATGTGTCCTGACCTCTGGGGTGGTTTTATTTTAAAATCCTTAGGCACACAAGACTCTAGTGTGTTCTTAGCATGCTCTTAAAACACTTATGGAAACCTGAATATAAATCAGTGGCTTTCCTCTTATCAGAAGACACAATGAGCTTTTAAAAGCTAATTTTATTACTATTTAAAAAAATAGACTAGTTTAACACTGAATGCAGGATCATAGACTCCAGTGTCCCCAGAGTCTAGACAGATGCTAGAACTATATGGCAGAGCCAGGTGTAAGACAACAGGTTGGTCCTCAGGTCGTTGGTATGTGACCAATAAGCTAAGGCTGTCAACTACAGCCAGTGCCTTGGGAGTAGAGCATCCTGGGTCCTAAAATAGCCCCACTACCACCTGGTTACAACCCGCCCCAGTTTCTGGAATCCCTGCCGTTTTTCATTGTATCTTTGAACACTCTCTTCGAAAGCTTTTCCTTTGGGAGGGAAAAGGGGAGAAGCAAAGGGTGGAGGTAGATGGTGTGCCAGAAAGGGTTAGAATGGTGTGCTTTAACAAAGGCAGAACGGCAGCCCACAGTTTTGCTCTAATGGAGGGACTTTAGGCCCAGGTGGCAGATGCCATGGGGAGTAGATGGCTTCTGCATGGGGCGGGGGGCATATTTAGCGGCTCCTCTAAATTCCCTGCATAATTACCAGCTGCCCACTCTGCTTAAGCAAGTTCCAAGGTGTGGTTGGGAGCAAATAGGTTCTACAATGCTTCTCAAACAGGAGCATGCACAGAAATCACCTGGAGGGCTGAAAGCAGATTCCCGATCCCCCCCTACAGAGACTGCAAACCAGCAGGACAGTGATTTGCATTTCTAACAGGTTCACTATGGCGGCCCATGGACCACACTCTGAGGAGCCATTGAATACGAATTTAAGAAATTGCTTACATCTAAACAACCCTGGGCCATCTCTTTAATGGCCTCCCCATGCTTTCTCTCCTCCTTCTGCCCTCCCTTGGGTAGAATCTCAAATATTTGATTCCAGACAATTGGAGAAGAGGGAGGGAGGGAGACACCACATTTCATTCTGGAATGCTGCAGCTCATTAGCTACTTTCACTGCTGGGAGGAGATGGCCCAGCTGAGGCCTATCAACAAAACAACTGAGGTCAGGGGTCATCTCTCTGTGGGAATCTTGTTACTACCAGCGCTTTCTTCCAGAAAGATTAGGCTCTTCATATTCAAAAATATTTTAAGTCCTCTTTTGAAAAAATCAAAACTGTTGGCAAACCACAGAAAAGGCAGAACATCTTCTTGTTTTTAAGAAGTCACCATGTGCTCGTATTGACCGGAAAGCTGGGAAAGAAGAAACATCCTTCCAGGAAACTTCTACAAACAACAAAATAAGTGAGGACTGTAGTGTCCCGGGCCTGGGCTGTGCGGAGACTCCGTTCCTGCCCTGGAGAGTGGATGCCAATCAGGAAAGAGAACCAATCAAGCGTGGATGACTGCAAGGGGCGCGGGGCCTGAGTTAGCCTTCAGCAGGTGTAGTGTGTGGGATGTTTTGTCCAGAGCCACCCAAAACATCCTTCAGGACCGAGGCACTCACTCCCTCAGCTGCCGAGAGGATTGACTGACTAGAGCTCACAGCCAAGTCCCTCCCTGGGGACAGGACTCAGGTCCAAGGGGGCTACCTCCCCTAAGGTTGTGCTCCTCCCCAGGGAAACCCAAATCCAAGGACTGGTCAATACAGGGCTTCAAAGCCTGGATTCTCATGATGGTTAATTTTATGGGTCAACTTGGCTAGGCCATGGTGCTCAGATATTGGGTCAAACATTATTTTGAATGTTTCTGTGAAGGCTTTTTTGTTTTTGTTTTTTGGATGAAATTAACATTTAAAATGTAGACTTTGAGTAAAGCAGATGGCCCTCCATAATGTGGGTGGGCCTCATCTAATCAGTTGAAGACCTTAATAGAACAAAGACTGACACACACACCCCCGACCCCCGAGCAAGAAGGTATTCTGCCAGCAGACTGCCACTGGACTCAAACTGCAACAATTCCCTGAGTCTCCAACCTGCCAACCTCCCCCATCAGATTTTGGACTTGCCAGCCTCCATAATTGTGCAAGCCAATTCCTTAAACTCAATCAATCTCTCTTATATATATATATATACATTCTTTTTCCCCCCTAGCCTGAGGGCCATATTCCATACCCTGCTCTGGGATTCCAGGGTTAGAATGATGCCAAAAAGCCCAGACCCCTGCTAGGAGTCACTTCATGCTAAAACTGTGAAGGAAAAACATTTATTCTCAGGGCCTTCTCTCCTTTATCTTTGCTCATTACCCCTGTTTCAGCATCCCCTTCATCCATCCACCCAAAGCATCCAGCTCTTTCATGGTACATGTGACTCTCTCACGAGGAAAAGCAATCACAACCAATTTACGTCAATGAACCCATGTCAATACATCATCCCTCCCAGACCTTTGATAGCTTAACAGAAAATGATGCTTCACTCAAGGCAAGTTCTTCTAACTGATGAACTTCAGGTGCAGAGGGCAGCTGACACAGGCATCCAAGTCTTTCCCTTTGGTGGCTTACACGTCTATTGCCACTAAACTCATTTTCCCACAGGGGACCTGATAGTTGGGAAGTTCTGGTGTCTCTCCACAAAGACACCGATGGTCCTGCCTTTTCTCTAGCCTCTGTGCATGGTCATTTTTAAGGGACAGAAACCCAACAGAAGCCACATCAAAGAAAAATGCAATTTATGAGCTCATGGAACTCAAAAGCCCAGGGGTGGGTCTGACATCCATCCAGGCTACATCCAAGTTTCAAGGAGACTTGAGTATCTGTCCCTTTCTCCCCATCTCATTCCCTGTTTCCCTTTAGGATGAATTCCTTTTCCTGAGCTCTTTCTCCCTGCTGGCAAAGATGGCTCCAGGAGCTACTTCCAGCACCTTACAGCGCATCTCAGAGAAATAAGAGATCATCTGTCTCATGGTCCACATCAACCCCAACAAGGATCTCTGATTGGCTGGGCTATATTGTCAATGTTCTGATTGGTCAGCTTGAACATATGTTCCCACCCCTTGGTTGACAAGCCGCTCCAGCAGCACAGGACATGGAGGAGGGGCAGATTCCAAAAAGGAGGATCTGGAGACAAACATAATATACAAGCCCTTGTGACCGGAGAGACTGGCCTTTTCTGGGGAAACAGCGTCATTATTTTTTTCCTAATTAGCTGTAGAGTTTGGGATTGATTAATCAACATATCCCAGCAGCTCCAGACAGTTGCTTTGTGTCAAAGCCATGTGCATTTTAAGACTTTCAGAGAAAGAGCATGGCCTTCAGCCACCCCGGCTTTGACTATAACTAGAAGTTAACCAGTGGAAGCCTTTTTAACCGACTTGTATTCATTATGGAATTATTCAACAAAAGAGGATTATCCAATACAAAATTGTCTAATCGGTCTAGACCATACCTTCTCATCAGTATCCACCATCACCTCCCCACACACACTTAATTATTTGGGGTAGGAACAGAAGGCCACACACTTTAGCCTCTGTGATGGTCCAATAGTTTCCTGGAGAGTATGGATGCTCTGTGTCTCCCTGACAACCTACGCATCGCTACAGATTGAATCCCTCCCAGGATTCTTATCAGAGTGAGGTCCAGAGTCTGCAGCCCAAGAGTTGAGCTTCAAGCGTTCAGAGGGCACAGGGACAGCAGTCACCAATGAAGTGGAAGCAAGAGCCACTGAGCTGTGGAAGCTCAAGGCTTGTACACTCTGGGGGAATCTCCCTCTCTGGGATTGGTTTCCCTAGGGCTGCTGCTGTCCCCACCCTTGCTCTATGCAAATCATTGAACTCAAAATTGCTGATCCTAGCAATGATTAGTATATATGCTGACTTTGCTACCTCAACTAGTTGACTATAAGTTTTATGGATTAGGCAGCCCTGATAAGGGGAGGTTGCCCTCATATGACCAGAGGCAGCCTTGAGTGCTGATGTTAATATGATGCTGTGGTCAGAACTGGAACTAGGGTTATTGTCCATAGACTCACAATCTACAACTCGCCTTCTATGACAATAAGCTCTGGGAAAATTAAGCTTCCACTCAGACAGACTCTTGGACTTAGAAAGGAGTAAAGATGGTAGAGAACAAAGGAACGGAGAACAAAACACGTGCACACCAATGAGCCTGCCTTGTTGGGCAGCTCAGATGCCCACAACAGCCCATCAAGTGATCAGAGGAGAATTGGGAGACAAAGCGTTCCTCCCTGAGCTCGTCTGGGAACATTCCTCATTCTAGACCACAGGGAGGCATTGCCATCACTACCCCCTTGTCCTCTGGTTTGGATTTGGTTTCCTCCACCTCTGTGTTATTAAGGAAAGTTTCAATGGTATCAAGTAGACACCCAAAGAGCCGGAGTTCAGCCATCCTCCTGCACAATGAAGCCTGAGGAATCGCAGATGAAGTGTCGATCCCCGGGGAACCACACATCTTCAGCTCTGGCCACAACTTGCTCTTTCTGTGACCTCTGTTGAACTTCACACAGTGAAATCAGAGCTAGGAATACACACCTTGGTCTGGTTTCAACCTGCATGATGGAGACCTAGAAGTCAGACATAGCATCACCTATAGATGGCGCCAACCAGGGACAGGAGGCTCGTGCCCTGCTGACAAAATCAGGATCCAAAAATATGTAACAACCAAAACCGACTGGATGATGATACAGAGATAAATGTAAACCAAACGTTAACTGTGGTATGAAAACATCTGCTGTGAAGGACTTCTGAGGAAAGATGGAATATCCCTCAGAATTCTCAGTTGTAAGCAACAGAAATCAACTCTGTATTATCTAAGCAGAATTTGCCGCAGGGGAATTGCGTGTTCACAGAATTGTCAAATGGGCTGGAGAGCAAGATGGGAGGCCCTGGGCCCAGCGAGGACATCTCTACCACAGTCACTGAGCTCTAGGCACTGCGGCATGTGGCATTGGACACAGTAGCCACTACTACTAACCTCTCCAACCTCTGGGGCCTGATCTGCCTACAACAGTCATTGCTGCAGAGAGAGTTCCTACGGCTCTTGCTCCCTTGTGTCACCAGCTCCCGATTCAAAGTCAGGGGCCTCTCTGTGCCAACTTGTAGCTGCAAGAGATGTTAGGGAGCCTTCAGTGGGAAAACGCTTGTCTGATAGTCTCAGCTTCTATGGCAGGAGGAGGTTCTGTCTCCTCCAAGACTCATACAGTGGGGAACTGTCCAAATGTAGAGAGTATGTTCAGATTCTAGAAAGTCAAAAAAGGAGTAATACATATTCACCATAAGTGGTGGGATGAAAGATAATCACAGCCTTTCCTCCTTTGGTATCTTAAAATTGAATAAAATACAGCCAAAACAAAACAAACACCCCCCAAAAATAATTTAGGTTAAACGTCAAACTTCATAGCATGGGATGTGAGCTTTCCAGGGGCAACTTACCTCTCTCTCTGCTCGAATCGCCTGATCTCTCGTCCTCGCCTCCAGGCCCTCCCCGATGAGTGCTCTGGCACAGCCGGGCCAGATAGCTGTGGCTGTCCTCCAGCGCCCTGTTATTCCTGGGATTCTTCCTGAGCACGGCATCCGGCTCCCCTTCCTTTGGACACACACTCCTCTGCCACCTGGAATTCAGCCGTCGGTGCTCATTCATGTCACCTCCCTGTGAAGGGTTCTCTGACAACCACCCAATGGGACAGGTAATGTTAATTGCTCTCTCCTTTATGTCCCGTAGTGCCACATATGTGTTTCTAACAGAAGACCTAAAATTATCCTCATATTTATTTAATGACAAACATATCTCCCTCGACAAGACCATACACAGCTCTTTGAGGCAGGAACACGGTCTGAATTTTCTCTATTGCCAGCACTTGCAGTGCCTTACACATACTCGAGGCTCGATAGGTGTTTGTCAAGTGAAGGACAGAGCCCCAAGCCTTAAGGGAGGCCTGGTCAGTAGGGGGACTTAGCAGGGAATAAATAATTATAGCTTAAAACAACAACCTTTTATTATCGCTCGCAACTCTATGGGCCAGCTGGGTGGTTCTGCTGATCTGGGCTGAGCTCAGCTGCTCATGGATCTGCCATTAACTGTGGGCTGGGAATGGCTTTCTCAATCTTGGCTTGGTTCTCTTACCTCCTGGGGGCCTAGTCCCCAGCCTCTCTTCTCTCGTCCTCCATCAGGCTAGCCTGGGCTTGCTCACAGGATAGTAGCAGGCTTCCAACAATAAGAGTGCAGACGGACAAGGCTTCTTGAGCCTAGGTTGGAACTGGCGCGCCATCACTTCCGCTGCACTCTCTTGGCCAAAGCAAGTCTCGAGGCCGGTCCAGATTCAAGGGGAGAGGAAAGAGACTACAACTCTTGATAGCATGAGCTGCCAAGTCCCATTTGCAAAGGGTGTGGTAGAAAACTGAGGCCATTTCTGCAAACAACTTATAGAAGTTTAAGATGTTCACAGTTTAGAATGTCGTTGGAGACACAATGTGCAAGAGGGCAGAGTGATTGTAACACAAGGCTACTCTGGCCTGTCTCTCACAGCCTTTCTTTCTCTAGTTTGCCAGCAACAGGTCTAAGGCTGGCTGGTTAGGAGAGCTAGGGATTTCTTCTGCACAAGTAGGTCCCAAGGTCTAGATTTGGAGGGAGAGACAGGGTTCTACTTTGGCTTCAAATCTCTTCCAGCTTCTCCAATCTGTCTGATACCAGAGAGTTCTGAATTTGGTGGACTATTGGGTATTTCCAAGCCATTGATAAGGCTTTGGTTTTCGTTAATTTCATTACCTTCCATCATCAGAACCCAAATGGGAGAGGGGGTGATTCTTGGGCCCACACCGCCAAATGTCATTACCTGTTTATCGTCTGCCTTACTGCTTCCATAAGGACAGGGACCACGTCTGAGTTGGCTACCACTATACCCCTAGCATCTCGCACAGAGTGGGTGCACAATAAGTATATGTTAATTAATGAACATGTTTGGCCAGAAATGCATCCTTCAATTTCATTTTCCCTCTTAATGGTGACACGTCGACAAACACTGGAGGAAAAGTGTTCCATTTAACCCACTGGAAATGAAAGCTATACTTTGCTTCTGCCAGAAATTCTTTGCAAAGCTTCCCTTGCCAGAGAACCCTGTGTAGGAGTTTTCTACAAAGCAATAAATAACAATTTACACCCACCCTCCACAGGCACATTTCATTTTATTGGCTAAATATATACGGGTACCCGAAGGGTTCTTCAGGGCGGCCCACGTTCCCTGGATGGGGTTGTGCCCATAGTCCTCCTGCCTCCTCCCTCCCCGGAAATAATCCCCACAGGACCAACCCCCCAAGTCCTGGGGCCCAAAGAGGGCTGCTTCTGTCCACTGCCAACATGTTGTCGCTTTATCTCATCCTGCAGATAACATCATTCCTTAAGGCGGAGAAGGGCTATGTCTCAGAGGACCCCTCAGGGATGGGTCAAATTCCAAGTCCGCAGAAACGAGGCAGAGCAGAAAATTAGCATTTCCCATGAGACAACACTCTTCCACAGTGAAGGGAAAACTCCGGCTTGGGTGGCTGCTGCTCTCTTGTCACCTCCTAAAACACCCCTTCTTTGTCTTTCAAGCCTCAGCTTTCTAGATTTATCTTCAGGGAAGTTCCCATGGCCACCCCTTTCCCCATGTGGGACATCACCTTGTGCACCCCTTGGCCCATGACCTTGGCACATGACCCTTGGAATTGATGGAATGTGTGTGTCTCCCCCATCAGACTTTGAGAAGATCATGAGCAGACACCATCTCTTATTTATCTTCGGATTCCCGGAGCCTGACACATAGCAGACCCTCCATAAATACGTTCTAAAGAATGTATGCAGAAATGAATGACTACTCTGTCTCATGCTCTTTATATCCATTGAATTGTTTATTCATCATATTAAGTCTATAAATAGGAATGTTTATCCCTCTTGTAACCCCATTATATAGAAGGGAAAACTGAGATCAATGACATTAAACAACTTATGCAAATTCACCCAACAAGTAAATCGCAGAACCAGGATTTGAACCTTGAGGAGTCTGACTTCAAAACCCAGCCTCTCTCCATCCCTCAAGAGAGCTTCAAGCCAACTAAATATGTTATGGCTTCAAATCCCACCCGGTAGTCAGATATCTTCCCAGAGTATTGCTTTTCTGCGGGATCACCTGAACATCTGTTGGCATGGCTTGAAAGAAGAAGGAAAATGAAGAAGACGGGGAGGGATAATGGATAGTGAAGACGGAGAACTAAGTTCTCTCACTTGTAAGCATGTTTTAAAATGCAAATCTTGAGTGGGGCTAAGAGGAGAATTACCTATTGAAGCACCTCCAGCCCTTACGCGCAGTTTTTAATTCTATTCAGTGGCAATGAGAGGCGAGACTTCCACAGAAATGAAGACACACTGATAGAGTCATATGGGAGTAAAACAGGTTCAAAACACTTTCTCTGATCCAAAAAGCCACATACTATAAGAAAAAATGATTAAGAAACAAAGATGTCTCTAATTTAAAACCACTTAGCTCACATCCTCGCTCCTTACTCCCACCACCACCTCCATTTAAAAAAATTTTTTTAAATATAAGTGAAATACAAGATTTTTTTTTAAAAAAACATATTTTACTCTACTGATTAGTTAATCCTTTTTAACATAAATTAATCTTTTGGGGGTTCCATTGCATTGTTTTCAAATTGAAGTCTTGAGAGCATGAGCCAAAATTTTGAGGAATAACAAGACCTAGTGCAGACAAAACAGGTTCCTGACACTTGGCTGCCACCTCTCCCTCCCACACCATGGCAGACATCTCTAACCGATCACAGATTGAACTTGGATGAGACCTCAGAACCATTCTCAACACATTGCTTTAGGAAGACTTGACTAATCTACTAGAACATCATACGAGACAAACTGTCCTGTCGTTCTTGGCAGTGAAACACAGGTTGACTTAGGAATTGGGTGCCTTGGGAATCTAGCCCCAAATTTCCTGTCTAATGGTTGTATGATTAGAGACAAGTAATTTACCCTATCTGGCATAATTGTTTTTATTCATAAAATAGAGTTTATAATATCTGTACCAAAATTGGCTCAGGGAGGTAGATGGAAAAGAAATGCAAGAAACAGCAGAAAATACATATGAAGTTGAACGAATCTATAACAACCTGGAAAATGAGACTGACACTACTTGATTAAAAATATTGACTAGAAAGTTGATGATGGTATAAAATCTACGAAGGAAAAAAAGATTGGAAGTAACACAAACCAAAAACACAGGCAGGGAAAAAATTCTACGGATGTAGAAGTTTTGGGGAGCTCCAAGTTAAGAATTAATAGGTAGAAGGGATGAGCAAGGGTTCTGAAGCATTTGCCAGTGTGATTATTTAAGGTGGGGGAGCTGGGGTGGATGGATGGGATTATGGGATTAGCTTCCTGGAGCTGCCATAACGAAGTACCAGAAATTGGATGACTTAATAGAGATGTTTTTGCCTTGGAGTTCCGGAGGCTAGAATCCAAGATGAAGGTATTGGCAAGGTTGGTTCCTTGTGAGGCCTGTGAGGAAGAATCTGTTCCGTGCCTCTTCTCCAGCTTCTGGTGGTTTGCCAGCAATCTTTGGTATTCATTGACTTGTAGAAATATTACCCTGATCTCTGCAGTCATCTTCACGTGGCATTCTCCCCATCTCCGTGTCTGTGTCCAAATTTCTCCTTTTTGTAAGGACACCAGTCCTATTGGAATAGGGCCCACTCTAATGACCTCATCTTAACTAATTACATCTGCAATGACCTTATTTCCAAATAAGGTCACATTCTGAGGCACTGGAGGTTAGGACTTCGACATATGAATTCTGGGTGGACACATTTCAACCCATAACAGTGAGCTGCAGTCAGAGCCACTCAGTAGTTGGACCCACCTTTTCCCCGTCTGTGCTAAGTAGCAGGAACAGGAAGCGGACACCTGCACTAAATCAGGAAATTACACACTACAGAGGAAGCACGAAGGCCCAGGTATCTACTGACCCTCAGAGGGATGGGAAAGCCCCACTCCCATGACACAAACTTTTAGCAGAACCACCCAGGTGTGAGTCCTATTCCTACTTTGCCCACAATCACCAGTGGGAGCCTATTAATCACAGGAATAATTTTTTAAAATCAAAACCATTTAATGTCATTTAATTATAATGACATTTATTTAATTATAAATGTCATTTAATTATAACAACAACATTTAATTATAACATTAGTCATTTAATTATAACAACAACAATGGATCAAGACAAGCAGAGTTTATTCCAGGCACGCAATGATGTTTCAACAATTGCAAATCTATGAACATAATTACAAAGCATACTAAGGGTGAGAGATAGAGTCTATAGCTATCTCAATAGATGTGCATGGGATTAATTGCATTCCTCTTCCCAGTTTTGCCTCCTTCACTGTATCCACGCTTTTTCTGCCCTGTAACTTTGAGTTCCCTCCTCTAGAGCAGAGTACACCCCCACCTTTATTGTCATTGGCCTTGGCCATGTGACTTGCTTTAGCCAATGGAAATTGGGCAGAAGTGTGAGTGTTCCAAGACTAGGTCTTCTGGGGTATCATTTATTTTATGGTCCCCTCTTGAACTTCTGCCATAATCACAGAAGAACATCCTCAGGCTAGATCACTGGCCCAAGAAGAATGAGAAACATTTGGAAGGGTCCTGAATTCAGCCTGGAGCTTAGAACCAAACGCTAGCCAAGCTACATTGGCCAAACCCTAGTGAATGCACAAATGTGTGAATGAGAAATATTGTTGCTGTATTAACCTGTTGAGTGTAGGGGTGGTTGTTACACAATATTTTTGTGGCAATAGCTGACTGATACAATGCAGAAAGGCATTTGGTAAAATTCAACACTGGCCTCTGATCTAAAACACACTCCCACACACTGTCACACACTCACCTGTAAACTTCGGTTGGTTAGCATTAGGAAAAAGCTTCCTTAATCTAAAAAAGTAAAATAAAAATTCTACAAGAAACCTGAAACAAGCATAACACTGAATGGCAAAACATTAGCAAGAGTCACATAAAAGTCGAGAGCAAGACAAAGATGCCAGCCTTTAGGGACATTTTGCAATAACAGGTCCTAGACAATGAATAAAACGAGAAAAAAAATAAGAAGTATAAATATTTGAAGAAGAGAGAAAAATATCCTTGTTGACAACAATACAGTTGTTCATCTAAAAAATATGAATCAACCAAAAACCTTTTAGAACTAATACGAGTTCAGTAAATAACCAGACACAAGATTAATAGATGAAATTCAAAAGTTTCTTCTATATAAGCAGTTACCAAATAGAAAATTAGAAAGTATAATGGTAAAAAAAGACTCCATTTATGACAGTAACCAAAAGGGAAAAAGAAAAACAAAAGCAGTGACTACCTAGGAATAAATCTAAGAAGAAATGTGCAAAACTTTTTAAAGAAAAAAATATATTGAGGCATAAAAAACCACACCCCGCTTTGGCAGCCCAGGGTTCTCTGGTTCGGATCCCAGGTGTGGACATGGCACCACTTATCAAGCCATGCTGTGGTAGGCATCCCACATATAAAGTAAAGGAAGATGGGCATAAATGTTAGCTCAGGGCCAGTCTTCCTCAACAAAAAGAGGAGGATTGGAGGCAGATGTTAGCTCAGAGGTAATCTTCCTAAAAAAAAAAAAGAAGGAAGAAGAAAATTGAATAAAAGAAAGTAAAAACCTCTACTAACCCAAAAGTTGACAAGAAGAAAAAGATAGAAAAAGTGGAATAAATAAAAAGTCCAAAATAAAGTGGTAGAAAAATGCAATTATACAAATAATGAGAATAAATGAATACAAAGTAAAAAGCTCTTATTTAAAAACAAAGCTGGATAGTTTTCCGATCCAGTGCTACATATTAGTTCCACTCAATATATAAAGCACAGAAATATTGGAGTGAAAAGGATAGGAAAAGATACTCTAACCAAACAGCAGCTAAAGAGTTACTTTTGCTTTATTAATACCAAATTCACTATAGGTCAAGGCAGGTAACAGAAAAACTTACTGGAAACAGACAGACTCAGTGTGTACTGACGCAAGGTTCATTTTACCAAGAAGACGAAACCATTCTAAATTTGTATGCCTCTATAACAGAGCTGCAAAACGGGCGTCTTGTGGTGCTCACGTCACATCCTCTTTCCCACCTTTGATCTCAGCCTCAGCTGTGGTGCGCAGCTCTCTCCAAGTCAGACTCATGTTGTCAGCATCCTACCTGGATCCCGCACCCCACGCTCTCCGTTTTTATGCCTCGGGGCCATTGACAGAGCCTCGGAAGTCTTCTCATCCCGAGGCAAGTGCAGTCCAGATGTTCGGGAGGGACTGAAGGCCCCCAGGCTTTAACCCTGACCAGCTGGGGTCAGAAACTGAGCTATAAATGCTCCCATCTCCTGTCCTTTGAATGGACAGTTCCGGAAGATTTCTGTAGGTTTATTGGGCTCCTAGTGGGATGGGGCCCCATTACCCACAAGAGCAAACTTAATAACACAACTTCACATGGCTTTTCCTCCTTCCTTAGCGCACCGCCCACCTCCCCAAGTCCTGCTTCCTGGGATTGTCTCCAAAATAAGCCACCTGCATCCAAGCATGTTCAGGCTCCACTTCCAGGGAACCCAGGCAGGCAGAGTCAGCAAGGATGAGTGTTTTAGGAAATGTTCCTGAGGAGGTGGGACGCAGCCCGGGGAAGTTTGCCTGGAGCCTGGGAAGAGGAATTAAGGTGGTCAGAGCATGCACTGGAGCCTAGGCCCTGGGGAACAGGCCCTGGGCAGCTGGGGAAAGTCAGAGGATGTTTGGGAAAAAGGAGGGAGAGGGAATGGGCCCCAGAAAAGGAGAAGGGCCACAGAGACCGCCTCTGGCGTCCTCCCCTCCTGTCAACTCTGGTCCCCCCTGAGGCCCAGGCACTTGGCAGGAATTTCCACCCTGCTCTCTTTCTGGCTCCCACCCCACGTCGAATTCCAGCAAAGGCTCAGTCTGGGGCAGAAATGCAGCCCTCGCTTTTGGGCCCAGGTATCGCAAAATCAGAGGCCTCCTCTAAAAACCTCAAATTGTGTTTTGATTTGTTGACAAAGATAACTGGAGCCCCTTGGCAGCCAACATAAACTAACAGCAAGCTCTCCTGGGCGGAAAACCCAGCCCCCAGTGTCTGCAGTTCTCATGCAGCCTCCATGCGAGAGAGGTCTTAGTGGGAGAGGCCTGGGTTCCAGCTCCAGCTGGGGACAGCCTCCTGGCTTGGTGACCTCAGGACAGCCACTCACCCTCTCTTGGCCACAATTTCCTGGCCATGTAGTGGGAATAAGACTACTCAGGCTGCTGCCTATTCCACAGGGCTTGTGTGAAGGCACACGATCCTGGAGTTTGAAAGCAAAGTGTTCTGTGGGGAGCCTCAGTTTATATACTGTGTGGTTGCCTTTTTCAATTTAAAAAACATTGATTGGTACCCACTTGGTGCTAGGTTTATGCTAGGCATTGTGGGAAATTCTAAATACCAAGGCTACCCAACCAAGAGTCTGTCAACTCTCCTCTTGTTTGTCAGGATTCTCACCCAACCTCCATCCTTCTATCCTCTCCTCCAGCTCTAACCTGCATCCTTGACTCCATCCCACGCCCCCCCTCCCCCTCCGCCCAAAATATCATCTTGCCTTTCTTCCCTCAGTGTCTCCCTCTGTACTGGTTCTCACCTCTTATCCTTCAGTACTTTCATATTTTTCCCATTCTGGAGAAAAGTTCCTCTTTATCTTTTCTTTGTGAAATCACCCCACAGCATTGTCAACCAAGCCATGTCTTCAGCTCTTGACTTGATCCAGACCACAAGATGGCAAACTTTTTCTATAAAGCGTCAGATAGTAAATATTTTATGCTTTGTAGGCCATGTGACCTCTACCGCAACTACTCAACTCTGCTATTGTAGTACAGAGGCAGCCATAGACAAAACGTAAACACAGAGGCATGTCTGTGTTCCAATAAAACTTTATTTACAAAGACAGCTGGATTTGGCCCACAGGCTGTAGTTTGAGGACTCCTGATTTAGGCAGTTCTTCTTAAATGTTAGAGTGCACACAAGTCAGCTGGGAATCTTGTTAAAATTGAGTCTCTGATTCAGTAGGTCTGGAGTAGGGCCCAGTGGTCTGCATTTCTAACAAGCTCCGAGGCGATGCTGCTGCAGCTGGTCACAGCAGCAAAGCTCTTGATGACTTCTTGACAGATATAACTGACTCAACCACCATCCCAAGTCTCTTCTCCCTTGCTGCCTTCCAGTACAAAGGCTGGAAGAGTCAGATAAACACTTTCTCATCTTCCCTGGCAGCCAGGATGGCCATGTGGACCAGTTCTGGCAACTACGATGAAAGCAGAATGCTGGAGGACTTTCAAGAGGCTCATAAATTGTGCCGTTCTCCCTCTCCTGAGTTCTCAACAATTTGAGGATTAAGACAAAGAAGTGGCACTTAAGGGTTCCAAATATCACCCTTATTACTTAGAAAGACTAAGTTATCAGAGAGCACAGTCTGTTGTGAAATGGGCCTGTTACCTGAGTTGCAGAAGGCAGCCTTACCCATCCCAGGTTGGCTAGGCCAGGTCTCCCCATCTGGGTGGAGAGATGGGGGTAAGACTTGTGGCCCGAAGGAGCAGAGGAGAACTGGTACCTGCAGGCAGGCTCGCTCCCTAGAGGAAAACTGGGCTTACTGAGCTGAGTGAGCCCAGTTTATTCTTCCCAAATTTAGCAACCAGCCACATCATTCCACCTCCCCTGGGATAGGGTAACCAGAGGGGCGGGGAGAAGCTGGAAGTGTACCACAAGGAGGGAAAGCATGTCAAGTGTGACAGCCACGTCATTCTCTCCCCCAAACCTCTACCTTTTGGTTCTTTTATCATACTGGGTTTAACTATTAAACCTGTGGTCAAGGGAAGGTGTGCATTCCGATAGGGAGGTCCCACACCCACATCACGAGACTGAAACAATCAGCTTTTTGCCTTTGGTATTTTCCTGGGAACACCAATGGGCATTTTCCATTTTTCTCCCACAGGGTGTGAAATGTGTCAGAAGAGTAGATTAATTCGACTCCAAAGTTATTCTGGACACAGGGCCAAAAATTCATCCCCTATTGTATTTATTTCCCAAATTATATTCAGCCATGTTGTCCACATAACTAATCAGAGTTCGTGAATTCATGTATTCAGGAAATATTTAATGAGCATCTACTTTGTTCCAGGCAGTGTTCTAAGTGCTGAAGAGGCAACAGAGAAAGAAGATGAACATTCCTAACCTAATGCACCTCGTATTCCAGTGAGGGGAGTGGACAAGAAACAATCTGCATGATAAACAAGTTATATTACATGTTTGAAGGTGGTAAGCATCATGGGAAAAAGAGAAAGTAGAGCAGGGAAGTGGATCAGGAGCCCTGGGGGCGAGAGGGAATGCTGCAGTGTAAAAGGTAGCCAGAGTGGGTCTCTTCAGGAATGTTACACTGAGCAATGACTTGAAGTGAGGAGTTAGCAGTGTAGGTTATTGGAGAAATGTATCCTGTGCAGAGGGCACGATCATTGCAAAGGTACAAGTGGGCTAGACCTGTTCAGTGAGGAGCAGATTGGCTGGAGTAGAATGAACAAAAGGAAGAGGAGATCAGAGCAGTAATGCAGAGTCAGATCAGAAGGAGTCCTTGTAGAGGAATGGCTTGATCTAATGCACACTTTTAAAGGATCCCCCTGGCTACTGTGTCAAAGACAGAGAGCAAGAGATTAAGGATGGAAATGAGCCTAAAGAGGAGGCTCTTGCAGGTGAGAGAATATGGTGGCTTGGACCAGGACGATAACAGTGGAGGAAGTGAGAAGTTACTGAATCCTGGATAAATTTTCAAGGTTGGACCAACAGGATTTCTTCGCAGGTTGGGTAAGAGAAAGAAAGGAGTCAAGGATTCCATGGTTATCACTTATATTGAGATTAAATGATAATATTAAGGTACTTGATCTTGAGGACTTCAGGAATGGCAGAGTGAAGAGCTTGGCAGACCCTCCCTACAGAAAAACAATAATTTACGTGGCAAACAGTATTTTTAAAAATCATTTATAGACTCTTATAATGTCCTAAGGATATACAGTAAGTGGAGAAAAATTCATTGAAGAAAACCTAGGAAATCTCAGTAAGAACAGCAAATCTGTGGTATTTGAGCCATGACCTGCTCCCTCCTCCTCCCCCAGCTCTGTGTTATGGAAACTCTACTCCAGGTGAACATGGCCAAGAAGATGGGGGCTTCCTTTTCTCTCAATTCTCTGTCTAGGGCTACAGTTTCACTGTGGGAAGGGTAAGGCTCCAGTGTGTCTCATGTTCCTCCAGCCCCATGCCACAGAACCTCTAATGCAGGTAGACACGGATGAAAGGACTGAGGCCCCCTTCCCCACCAGACCCTATTTGTATGGGAAGCTCTACTCTAGGAGTGGCAGGTTGAACGTTCTGAAGCTCTAGTCATCCCTGCCCCAGCTCATTCATCAGGTAGAGGTTCCATGCTGATAGGGGAAAGCTAAGAAGACAGGAAGCTACCACCCTTCCCAATACCTGCTTGCGGAGCAAGAATGTCACTCCAGGAGAAAGGGACCACTGTCCCCACTCCAGGTCCTGGGCAGTGGTACAAAGATTCTTCCCAGGGCAAGGCCATAAGGATGAAGAGCTCCATAGTACTGCCTGAGGGGAAAATTCCATTCTTAAGGGGTTGTGGAAAACAAGGAGACCTTGGTGAAGGGTAATTGAGTGGGTGTTGGTAGCTCCATGATACTATTAGGAACAAGTGAAGTGGCAGAGTGACTAAAAGTTTAACAGAAAGGAACAGGGTAAAAGACAGCCAGGAAGAACACTCCTGGGGGCATAGCTGGCCCTGGGGATCAGGAAGGCTGTGCACATGTGGTAGTCTGCGTGCACTTGTGAACAATCAAAGCAAGACATGGGTCAGATTTGTAAGCATTCCCCAAGCCACACACAGATTAATGAACAAAGGGCAGAAGCCTCATAGGCACAAGTAGTTTAAGCACAACCTCTGATGAAACACTAGATAAACAATAAAGTACTCTCACCAGGGGGAACTCCTAGGAAGCCAGAATTAAAAATAAGACCACATGCATCTGTAGAAGTCTTAACAAAAGCAGGAAAGCCAAGGCTGTGCCCTTTCAGGTGTGGTAAAGAAGGAATCTCCAAGCTAGCCCCTGGCTGAAGGTGGGACCAAAACATAAATTTCCTGGACTGTGACAGTAACCTCCAAGCTACACACATTCAAAAAAAGAGATAGATAGAGAAGAAGATAAAAAAAAAAATCTAACTGGCTAAAAATACCAAAGCACAGCCTTTGACTGATAAGTAGCTTATGTGAATTTGGGGATGACCCCTAGGTAACCAGAAAAACAAATCAGATCAGGGACATCAGAGGCTGCACACTGCAAGGGAAATAGACTTCACAAAATTAGTTCAGATAAGTCACAAAACAAATAAACTATCAAGCAAACAACAATGTTATCAACCTCAGAGGAGGAGGAGAGTCAGTACCCAGATTTGCTACAATATATTATCTAAAATATCCAACTTTTCAAAAAAAATTATGAGACATGCAAAGAAGCAGGAAAATGTAGCCTAGACACATGAGGAAAAGCAACTGAAAGAGAATTTCCTTTGATGGGGCCCAGATGATGGACACAGCAGACAAAGACTCCAAAGTAGTTATTATAAATATGTTCAAAGAACTGAAAGGAACCATGTCTAAAGAACTAAAGGAAGATATGATGAAAAAAATGCATCATCAAATAGAGAATATCGATAAAGAAACAGAAATTATAAATTGAACCAAATGGAAATTATGGAGATGAAAAGTACAATGACCAGAATAAAAAATTCACTAGAATTTTTTCAGGGCTTAACGGTACATTTGAGCTGGCAAAGTAAGGAATCAGAGAACTTGAAGATAGATCCATAGACACTGTGCAATCTGAAGAACAGAGAAAAAAAGAACAAAAAAATTAACAGAGCCTCTGAGAAATGTAGAACACCAATAAGTATATCTTCATATGTGTAATGGCAGTACCAAAAGGAGAAAAAAAAAATTCAAAGAAACAGTGGCTGAATACTTAACAAATTTGATGAAATATGGTAATCTACACATCCAAGTCAGCCCTGGTGGTCTAGTGGTTAAGATTTGGCACCTCATCAGCGTGGCCCAGGTTTGTTTCCTGGTCAGGGAACCACACCACCTGTCTGTCTGTTGTCATACTGTGATGGCTGCTGTTGCTGTGCTGCTGAAAGCTATGCCACAGGTATTTCAAATACCACCAAGGTCACACATGGCAGACAGGTTTCAGTGGAGCATCCAGACTAACACAGACTAGGAAGAAGGACCTGGCCACCCACTTCCAAAAAAAATTGTCCATGAAAACTCTATGAATAGCAATGGAGCATTATCTGATATAGCACCCGAACGTGAGAGGATAGCACAAAAAGACCAAGCAGGGTTCCCCTCTGCTGTACACAGGGTCACTATGAGTCAAAATTAACTCAGTGGCACTAACAACAGCAACCCATCCATGAAGCTCAATGAACTCTCTGTAGGACAAACTCAAAGAGATTCATACCCAAATACATCATTGTCAAATTGTTGAAAGCCAACTATAAAGAGATAATCTTGAAAACAGTAAGAAAAAACTGACTCATCACGTAAAAAGGGATTCCAATAAGACTAACAGTTGACTTCTCATCAGAAACAATGGAGGCCAGAAGGCGGTAGGATAATATATTCAAAGTGCTGAAAGTTAAAAATTGCCAACCAAGAATCTTTTTTTTTTTTTTAAAGATTGGCACCTGAGCTAACATCTGTTGCCAATCTTCTTTTTTTTTCCCTCTTCTCCCCAAACCTCCCCCCACACCCCCAGTACATAGATGTATATTCTACTGGTAGGTTCTTCCAGTTGTGGCATGTGGGATGCCGCCTCAGCATGACCTGATGAGCAGTACCATGTCCGTGCCCAGGATCCAAACTGGCAAAACCCCAGGCTGCCAAAGCGGAGCGTGCGAACCCAACCACTCGGCTGGCCCCCAACCAAGAATCTTATATCCAGTAAAACTATCTTTCAAAAATGAAGGCAAAAGAAAGACGTTTCCAGATAAACAAAAGCTTAGAGAACTAATTGATAGAAGACCTGCCTTATGAGAAATACTAAAGGAAGTTTTTCAGGCTGAAGCTAGTGACATTAGACAGTAATTTAAACACATAGTAAAAAACAAAGAGCATCAATAAAACTACTTGTGTAGATAATTACAAAAGACAGTATAATGGCATAATTCTTCTTCTGTCTTTCTTTAATATAAATAGTGATTGAATAAAATGAGTATATAATTGTATCATTGGACCTGTAAAATATAGAAATTCAGCATATTTGACATTAATGGCAAAAAGAAGGCAGATATGAACAAAGATACATTGGAGTAAAGAAGTTAATTAGACCATGTGGCAACTGGAATCCACAGGATTAAATGAAGAAAGCCAGAAATGGAAAATAAGAAGGTTAATATAATAAACTCTATAAATATATTTTTGTTTTCCTTTCTTCTCTTAGCTTCTATAAAAGACATGCAATTATAAAAATTAATAATTATAGCACTGTATTTCTGGGTATGTAACATACATGTATGTAATATGTAAAACAATAATGGGATAAAAGGGGAAGGGTATGGAACCATGCAGGAGAGACTTCTGAATTCATTGGAATTATGCTAGTAAAATCTGAAGTAAATTTAGTAAGTAAGTTGTATACTGTAAGCCCTAAAGCAACCACTATCTCCTTCACCCCTCAGGGCCTGGTAACCAACATTCTACTTTCTGTTTCTATGAATTCAACCTTTTTTTTTTTTTTTTAGATTTCACATATAACTGAGATCATACAGTATTTGTCTTTCTCTATCAGGCTGATTTCACAATGGGGAATGAATAGTACTTTCAACAAATGGTACTGAGACGATTGGAATCCACATGTAAAAGAACATATTTAGACCCCTACCTCATACCATACACAAAATTAACATGCAATGGATTACAGACCTAAATGTAAGAGCTAAAATTGTAAAAATCTTAGAAGAAATCATAGGTGTAAATCTTCATGATCTTGAGTTAGGCGGTGATTTCATAGCTATGACACCAAAACCACAAGCAGTAAAAGAAAAAATACATAAACTGGACTACATCAAAATAAAAAAACTTCTGGGGCTGGCCCCATGATGTAGTGGTTAAGTTCGGTGCACTCCACTTTGGCAGCCCGGGTTCTCAGGTTTGGATCTTAGGCACAGACCTACACCACTCGTCAGCCGTGCTGTGGTGGAGACCCATATATAAAGTGGAGGAAGACTGGCACAGATGTTAGCTCAGGGATAGCTTTCCTCAGCAAAGAAAAAAAAAAACAAAATAAACAAAATAAAAAATTTTTGTGCTTCAAATAAATGCTGCTGTCAACAAATTAAAAAGACAATCCACAGAATGGGAAAAAATATTAGCAAATCATTTATCTGATAAGGGACTTATATCTAGAATATATAAAGAACACCTCAATAATAAAAAGACAACCCAATTTAAAAATAGACAAAGGATTTGAAGGGAGGATGTGGGACAGTGACTGCTAATGGGCATGGAGTTTCTTTCGGAGGTGCTGTACGTAATCTAAACTTACATTGTGTTGATGGTTACACAACCTTGTGAATATACTAAAAATCACTGAATTGTAGACTTTAAGCAGGTGAAATTTAGAGTACATGTATTATATCTCACTAAAGATGTTTTAAAATGTTCATCTTAAGATGCTCCAGTAATTAAATGCATAGAGCATTCCAGTAGTAAAATGCTAACATATAGTGATGCTTCAAATTTGAAAATAAACCCACTTTCTTCAAACATTAATTATATCCAGCCCTGACTCCTTTCCTGAATTCCAGCCCACATTGCCTACTGCCGGTAGGGCTCTCCACCTGGATTTCCTGTTGGCCCCTCATGCTCACAAATTCCCCTCAAATCTGGTCCTCCTCTTAGGTGCCCCTCGCTAATGATAGTCTCATCATTTTTGCAATCTTCTAGACTAAAAATTCAGTACCATCTCTGACTCCTTCCTACATCTCTCTTGTTCATAAGTCCAGGTGATTTCACTTCTGCCCAAGTTCACCCATTCCGTGCCTCCTCTCCATGCAAGCTGATGCTGCCATTGTTCAGACTCTCAGTTTTGCACCTAAATTAGTGATGACCTCTAGCTTCTCCCAGCAACCTGCACCAATGCCAGATTAACATTCCCAGGAAGAACACCACTCATGTCACATCAAAGATCAACAGCTCTCTGTGGCTCCCTGTGCTTACTGAATAAAGTCCAAATCCCTTCTTCTGGAAATTCAGGACTTTCTAGGTGTTTTTCACCCAAACTATCTTTATCCGCTCTTGATGATCCCCTTCACAAATATTTTATATTAAAAACCATCTATTATTCACTTCAAGGGTCGCTAAATTTCCCCACTTCCTCGCCTTTGTTCATGCGGTTCCCCTCCACCTTACACAGCATTTCTCTTTGTCCATGAATGTCCAAATTCCTGGTCAGGCTCTTCCAAGAAGCTTCTCCAAAGCTGGTGGTGGTATCCCCTTCTTTTAAACTCTCTTCACACTTCAAACTCTCTCATACCCCAGTCATGCCCCAGATCACTATCCAGCAGATATTATAACTCTCTAGGTACCTTACGTACTTTATCGCTATCTGTAACCTCATTCTTCACTTCATCTCTTCTCTTTCTTCAACATTGCATCCAGTCTTTGCTAGGGGATTCTGAAGGATCTGATCTGCACTTAACTTGTAATTCTCAGAGCCTCTAGCACAGTGCCAGGCACTTAATAAGTACTCAACAGATGTGCATGGAAACAAAGGATGGAGGAAAAACAGAAGGTGTCTTCCTGGTTTTAAGGAACTAATGATCGCAAGTGGAAGCTGAACAGAAATTATTCTGAAGCAAGACAGGATGAGGGCGAGAACAATAAATACATCCCCAAGTGATATAAAGCACAAAAATAACATTTAACACAACTGAGGGGAACTAGAAGAGGCTACCGATTGGGGTGGGATTTTAATAGATGGATTTGGGATGAAGCACATTCCAGGTTAAGGGAATAACATCAACAAGCACCCCAGCAGAAGTGTGTCAAACACATTTCCAAGACGTGAACTGGGGGATGTGATTGATGAGTAGGAGGCATGCTTGGATGAAAGGGGAAAGGTTCTGTATTTCGAGATAAGCCTTGAAAATTATGTTGGAGACAGATCATAGGAAGTGTTGGATTCCAGGCTAGAGAATTTGGACCTTGTTCTGTGGGCGGTGAGCAGCCCTGAAGATATTTAGTTGAGCAATGAAAGAGCCCAGGGGTTAAAGGAGCCTGAAAGGCAACTTCCTATAAAGCAGAGGAAACTGTATTTCAATAATAATCAGCTGCTGATTTACTTGATGTGTAAATCTAGGTATTCAGCTAGGGGTGCCTCAAGAAATAGGAGATGATGGTGATTGACTTTTAAAGGGACATCAAAGAGTTCAGCTCCCTTTTTAAAAAATTATTTTAAAACTTCTATTTTCTTAAAGTACACATAAGTTAATCAAAGACTCCAGGGTAAGATTCTGTTTGGATAATGTTTATTTTGGTACCTTGAAAGCTTGGCAGTTGTTGAGAAATTCAATTACAACTAGCCTTTAAACAAAACCACCCCTGGGAATGATGGGTTTGAGCTGATCTCAATATATTAACTTAACATTATGAGGCAGTTATGCTGCAGGTTCAGAGGGTTGATTAAATCTTAAAGTGAGCACAGAACAGGCGCCGAAAGCACACACTTTGTTTAACTGGCTCTTTCAATACAAGAGACAAAGGAGGAAAAACGAAGTATAAATGGAAGCTATTTTTATTATTGCTTAAAAGGAGGCCTCCTCTGTGCCAGATGGGAAAATCTAGCATCAGTTCCTATGGCTTTTCTTTAAGACTGTGGATACACAGAGTCAAGCACAAATTGATAGCAGGAATAGAAGATGGAAGGAATAGAAGGAATAGAAGGGATAGAAGAAATCTGAGGCTCCAAGCCACCTGTAAGTCAGTTGGGAGGAAGAAAAGGATGTGAAATACTGACAGAGTGTTCAGTCAAAACTTCAATTTGCTATAGCAATTAATCATTGCCTGTGCATATACACATATACAATTTTTAACTGAATTCAACAGTTTTAACCCATATGGCAGAGACATTTATTGCTCATTGATAATAATCAAATGCTTCTCCACATTTCCCAGCCTCCTTGTTAGTTAGGTGGAGGCCAGGTGACTAGTTCTGGCCAATGGGCTGAGAGTAGAAATGGTGAATGCCATTTGTAGGCTGAGGCATCTAGGAGCTGGTGTCCTGCCTCTGTGCTTTCTCTTCCCATGTTGCAGCTGTCCTGGAGGCACTGGGTTCCAGGTGAATCCACTGAGAGATGGTGGAGTGTCTGTCAACGCAGGTTCCTGAGTGAGAAATAAAGCTTAGTTATATTAAGCCACTGAGATGTTAGGGTTTATTTGTACCACAGCATAGCCTAGTCTATTCTGACAAAATCATCCCGAGTGTCCACCCTTTCTTCCATTGTGTTAGATCCCCTAACTTTTGGCTGGACACATGGCTACCCAAAATGAAGACCATATTTCTCAGCCTCTCTAGTGGCTGAGAGAAGCAATATGTTTAAAATCCAGCCAACAGAATGTAAGTGGAAGTATTATCTCTTCCTTAGGAAGCAGCAGTAATATACCTTTTCTTCCTTTTCCTTGTCCTCTTCTTTATCCTGCTGCCTGGAATGTAGAGGCTGTCATCTTGGACAGGAGGTCAAGGCCACAAATGGAGCAACAACAGTAGAAGCCAGAGTTCTTCATAGCATGGAGCACCATATCAACTGTGGACAGCCACTCAAATTTTATGTGAATGAGAAATAAATTCCTACCTTGTTTAAGCCATTGTTGCTTCCAGAATCTTCCATATATTCAGATGTTTGGCCTTGTCAACCAAACGTATATCTGGTGGATTATCTGGTTTTTTCACTTCTGCAAATGTCTTGGAAGTGACTGCAAAGAAGGCCAAAATCAGCACCAGGACTGCCCAGTAGAGTGGATGGTTTAGATCAATCATTCAGGTTGTCTGAGAGGACTTGACAAGTCTTCAAGCAAAAATATCCTGGAAGAAGCAGCGGACATTTGAGGATAAATATATGGTTAGCCACAGAGAAGAGTCTCTGCTCTACTTAGAAAGTCAGTCCTACCTAAGAGGAAAAGGCCATAATAGTTAACAATTTAGAGTCCATTTCTCTTCCTCTTCTTGACCCTGAGGTCAACTCCTGGCAAGAAAAAAGCCACTTCTTCTCCCTGACTTATTTATTTATTTTTTTATTTTTAGGTTTCCCACTTGGCACATGGAATTATTCCCCCATTTTGAATGAAACTCATTGCTACTTATTTCCTAGGCTTTCATCCATTCCTTACTTTTTCCCTTCATGGTTAATGGTCCGTTCCGCTACTAAAGTCTCAGTGGGTGTGAACTTTCCTTATTCTTTGTGTCCATTCCACTCCCATAATCCATAGTTTAATACTGAGAACTCTGTTCTGCTATGGAATGGAATGACCCTCTAGCTAGTGAATGACCACCAGGAGGAAAGCTTCGTGAAGGGAGAGATTTTTATCTGTGTATCTCTAATGCCTAGAAAGTACCGTGCACATAGGAGGAATTCTATAAATGTTTGCTAAATTTAATATCTAATAGCTTTCTCTACTTAACCTTACCACCACCCCACTATTTACCTCTGAGTTACATCAGCTTATGTGTGTTCCATGTACAGTAGTATCTTGAGTGGCCAACTGCCAGAGCTTAGAAAAAAACATTGGACTTAAAACTAATAGGCATATCTTTCTTAGAGGAAACTTCATATACAGAATTTTAAGCAACGGATAAATTAAAATATGAGTTTATTGTAAACCATAAGTCCTTGAAAATATGGTGTTTGCAGGTATATTAGCCAGCTCTATCTAGAATCATGCTGCAATAAAAACCATCTCTGAAATTCAGTGGCATATAACAGTAAGTATTGATTCTCATACTCACACATCGCAAGTTGGCTAATCTAAGCCAGGCTCAGCTGGGCTTGGTTCCAAGCTACAGGCCAGGTTCAGGTCTGTTCTATGTGTCTCCGTATCTTCCTTGTCCAGTGGTTACCCAGGAAATGTTCTTCTTATGGCCAAAGGCAGGAGCAGAGAAGAAAACTCCAACTTGCAGGCACTTTTCAAGCCTCCGCTTGTGTCCTGTCTGCTAACATCCCACGGGCCAAAGCAAGTCACATAATCATGGTCAAAGCCCAGGGGTCAAGGAGTACACTCTGTCCACCCTGAAGTCATAGCAAGGAGGTGAATGCATAAAACAGAAGAGGAAGAATTGAGACCAATGATACACTCCGTCACACTATGTTTGGAAAATATCACATGTAAACTCAGGCCATTTTCTGATAGGAGTACAACTCTGCTAAACATTGTAAACTGTCACAAGAAAGGAAAGTGGAGCATGAAATCCCTGGAACTTAACTCAAGAGGCCTTAAGGCTGGAAAACATTCCTTTGTTTCTGAATGAACAACACATGCTGGTTAAATGTGGTGGAGACATGCCTTGGATTCACACCATCTGCCAAGCCTACCATGTCCTAAATCTCAGACCTAACTCCATCCTTACCCAAAGCTTCTAACTCTGCCCCTTGGAAAGCCCTCCCAGTAGAATAGTTCTCCAGGTCAACAGTAGTAGTAAATAGCAGGAAAATAAGTTAAGTCCAGAAATTTTATTTATTACCTTCATCCGCATTGGGATGATGATTTCATGTCAGATTAAAAAGAAAGTGCCTTGAATGCCAAAAGGAAGGATTATAGAGTCACGGAGGGTAGGGAATGTGAGAGACTCTTGCCAGGTACCCAATTATAGTGTGAGTCCTTTGACGTCTGACCCAACTAGCGGTCTCAGCCTTGTTGGCTACCGACTCCCTATCGTGGTTACTCTAGGGATCCTAAACCTGGGGTCTTCAGACTGAATGTGGAAGAATTGATGGGATCCCCGAACTTGGGTGGGGTAAAGTTAACTATTATTTAACTAAACTAGTATTTAGTTAACTAACATTTAGCACTTCTTCAATTATGAATGTAAGTAACAAACCACAGTAGTCTTAGCAGTGCCTGTGGCTTCATCACAAATAGAAATCACACATTTTTTTCTTATCACGTGATGCTCATAGATATCTCTTGTAGGTATCTTTGGAGATACCATTTGTGTTCAGCACTACTTCCAAAGTGCAGTAGTTATTAGATCCACTGCTAGATCTGGTTCTTTAATGTGTCCTACTACCTCATGATTGTGTTTTTCTAATATTTTGATAAATGTGTTTGTAATCTAAGTATTTTGTTTCAAGCATATAAAAACATCATGCTGAAAAAAGTCCATAGGCTTCACCAGACTGTCAATTGGGTCCACTGAACAAATAAGATTAAGAACTGCTCCCTAGGGTTTCCACAGGTGATGTCTTTAAACCTTCTGGAGACATATTGGGGGTTTACCATGTGCTTATATACAATAGCAGGTGTTGCGCCCAAAAATATCTTGGACATATGGGATCAGTTCATTCCCTTTTATCCATATCTCAGACCCTTCCCCTTTTGATCTCTGTGACTGTCCTCTACAGAAACTCTCCCAATCCCACTCCAATTTCTTCTTATAGTTTCTAGAAAATCTGTAAAAATCTCTTCTTTATCATTCCTTCATCATATCTTAGTCTCCAGCTACAAGGTAAAGTCAAGGTTGAGTTTAACCTAGCAATGTCTCCCTATTTTAATTTTTACATTTTCCTCCTGATCATGTTACCTCTCTTGAGCCATCGCCAGAGGTGAGAAGTTCACCCCATTCCTTTGTCTAGCAATTCTTACCTTAGAAACTACTGCCCGATATTGATGCAAATTCTTCCCTCCTTTGAGATTGGTTATCTTCCCCAGATCCATTCTAAGATAGTTTCCATGTCCCCCTAGATTTTTTTCTCCTCTGTACCAAACAGCCATTGACTCCGCAGCCATGGCAAAGACCTGCCTGGTCTCCAGACCTCACCTCATCCTTGTCCGCTCTTCAGGCCACTCAGTGTATGGGGCCCAGACAGGAGAGTGATGTATTGAGCATCTGCCATGCGCCACCCAAGTCAACACTTTGCTCATTTCACTGTGGATATGTCAGGTCTATCTGGGCAAAGATGAGTTAGTTTTACAGGTGCTTCATTGAAGACCAGTAGGGATCATCCCGTCAACTAACCATACACAGATTCATTTCACATTCAGGATCTTATCCAGAATGATCCTGTCCAGCCATATTTTTCATCACTACCTGCTATGGACTGAATGTTTGTGCTCCCCCAAAATTCATATGTTAAAATCCTAACCCCAAAGTGACAGTATTAGGAGGTGAGACCTGTGGGAGGTGATTAGGCCTGGAGAGTGGAGCCCTTATGAATGAGATTAGCAGCCTTATAAAAGAGGCCCCAGAAAGATCCCTCACCCCCTTCCACCATGTGAGGACCTGGTGAGAAATCAGCAGTCTGCAGCCCATAAGAGGGCCTTCACCAGAACCTGACCATGCTGGCACCCTGATCTTGGACTTCCAGCCTCCAGAATTGTGAAAAATAAATTTCTGTTGTTTACAAGCCTCCCAACCATGGTATTTTGTGATAGCAGCCCAAACAAACTAAGATACTCCCTATAATGGACACTGTGATGGAACACAAGATTCCCCATCAGAACTTATCGTCCCAGCTGTTCAGAGTGCTGCTGGCTGATTGCCCTGAGCTATCATCTCTCCCTGGAAACTATCCTCAGCTAGAGACAGCTACCTCACCCAAGAGAAGAGTCGATATCCGTAAGTGGTCAGTGGGGGAATATAAAGGCTCAGAACTCTCCCTGCAACATGAGACCCTGTGAGGGGCCATCCCAGCTTCGGAGTTCCACGTAAGGTCAGCTGGGCCTTTGCTGAGACTGCATTGTAGTCCAGCTCCTCCCAGTGCCTGATCTTGCTTCCTTCCCTTCCACAGAGCTTGATCCCCAGATCTCCAATAGATCCATATGCTAAACTTCATCTCAGAGTCTGCTTCTGGGGGACCCCAATCTTCAACTCTCCCTAACCCCATTCCAGGGCCCTAACCCCACCAAACCTTAAATACACCACTCTCTGATCTCCTGTTTACTGTCATATCTACAGTATCCTCTACGGGGCTTGGCGCACAGGAGGTATATAAATGGTTAATAAATTGAATTTAGTCTGCAAATTTGACCAGCCTGCCAGCAGTACCCTCCTCCAAGTCTCTAGTAAGAATCTTGGCAGTCTATAGACTGTTTGCCCGTGGGTTGAACTAAACAACTTGATGCCTGAAGAGCCACCTAGCGATGCTCACTGAAAGAAGTTAAGGGTCCTGGCAGGTATCTCAGGCCTCATAGCCAAGCACCAGAAAGCCAGTGCCAAGAGCTTTCTGCCCTGGGGTCCCTGTCACCCCAGATCCCAAGCCTCGGCAAGACCCAGCTTAGAAGAATAGACAAGTGGGCCCCCAGCCCAAAGCACTGCTCCTGTCCTGCACAGAGGAACTTCTCCCTGATGTGGATTCTTAACTTTTCATCTTATTTTGCTTTATCATTAAATCTTCTCATTTTTAAACATGTTGTTACTTTTGAGCCATATGAAGTTGCTACTGTTGCAGGTCCCATAAGATCAACTGAGAGTGTCAACCTGAGAGTATTATCTTAGCTTAATTTTTAATTATAAACATTTATTTTTATTGTATCTATTTAGTCCTAAAATTTGCTTTTTTACATATTAATTTATACCATTTTTTTACCAGTGTATCCTTTTATTCTTTTTATTTTAGCTCAATTTGCCATTTTACTGATTAGCATATCCTTTTAAGCTGGCTTTAGATAAAAAGGCCATTTACTGTTACCACCACAATAAAAGAGCTGAGTTCCTACATGGTTCTCCCCAGAACTCTTGAGGACTGCTGGGAATGTAGCAATTGGCCTCCCCTTTACAAACGGACTGCGTCTTCCTCTTATCTACCTGTGTCAAGTACTGCGATTAAGAAAAGATAAGACATTAATCCATGTGCTTCAGGCTCTACTCTAGGGCAGAGGTTTTCAACCTTAGCTCTACATTAGAACCCCCTGGAAATTTTTTAAAATACCAATGCCCAACCATTCTCAATTACATGAGAATCTTGGAGTGAGGTCCAGGCATTAATATTTTTGAAGTTCCCCAGGTAATTCCTACAGCAGTAACTTTGAAAACTGTTGGTCTATTCAAAATGTGGTCCATGGACCCGCAGCACCAGCATCCCCTGGGAGCTTGTTAAAGATGCAGAATCTCAGGCCCCTCTGCAGTCTCGTTGAATTAGAACATGCATTTAGCAAGATCCCCAGGGATCTTGAGAAGCATGGGTTTAAAACACATGTTGGTGGATTTTGCGTTTTAACCCTTCTCTTTTTAAAAAAATCTTCAATCTGAAGATTTGAGGATTCTGTATCTCAAATGTTTTCAAGGTTAATCATTTCTATTCTTTTTTTGATCTACCCTATCAATAGGACATAGTAATTTGGCTAATTTATGATAAAATGTCTCTTTCCTGGGTTGGCTAACTTGTTTCTAATTAAGGAGATGGAGAAAGTTGAGTTAATCAGAAGTCCTCTTGGGGAGAGTGCTGTGTTTGTTTAGAAGGTTTGCCTGGAGAAGCCCTCTGGGGGAGAACAGAGCATCCATGGGCAGGATGTCGGCAGGTGCCAAAACTTGAGAGGAGGAGGAAAAGCACTCTGCTACAAGGATGATGTTGGCTCCTGAGAGAGAGAGGGGAGAAAAAGAGAGAGAGGATGGGGAGCAGGTGGCAGGGGCAGAGAGGAGAGCTTTCAAGATGAATTGAAGATGGTGCATGACCCCTCAAACCTTCCATAAGAGTAATAAACCTATGGGTGTGACAGCATCTTGGGAGGAGAACAGTGAACGGTCTGAGTGTGTCCAGGTTGCAATATGGGCAGAGAGTAGAGATTTGATGTTTGGATGCAGAAACTAGGACGAAGGGCACCATGAGGAAGCTGGCCCTCTAGGATCCACAGAAGTCACTCAGGGAACGTTTTGGGCCATCAGAGGCCATGACACTGGGGGGTCGAACCCAGTTTACTTTTTTGTTTTTTATTTGCAGGGAAATATTCACCCTGAGCTAACATCTGTTGCTCATCTTCCTCTTTTTTTTTTCTTCCTCCCCAAAGCCCCAGTGCACGGTTGTATATCCCAGTTGTAAGTCATTCGAGTTCTTGTATGTGAGCCGCCACCACAGCATGGCAACTGAGAGACAGGTAGTGTGATTCCGTGACCAGGAAGCAAACCCATGCCACCAAAGCAGTGAGCACCAGACTTTAACCATTAGGCCATCAAGGCTGGCTTGAGCCCAGTTTATTTGATCTACAGGGGCAAGAAGGCCTTAGCTGAGGAGTGGGTTCAGTGTGTTGCTTCCCCGCAGATGGCTGGAGACAGGATAGGACCCTACACTGACAAAGGCTGCCTGGAAACTGCAGGCGTGGCTTGGGCTTGTTTTGGAAAAGCAGGCAATCCCTGGCTTCCTCCAGAAACTCCTATCCCCAAATGATATTCCCATGCACATTTCTAATTCCCAGAGGTCCCTGAGGACAGTGAGAACTCTGCCTCATCTCACCCCACACTCCCTAAAAGCAGGTGTCATGATTGCTCTTAAAGCCTTGGCTAAGGGGAGCCAGGGCCTCAGCTATCAACAGGATGCTATGCTGGGGAGGGTTGCATTCCCTCCTCCGACTGGAAGGACCCAAGGCTGGAATTTGTTTCCTCTCCCTGGGAGAAAGTTGGACAATCTCTACAATGTTTGTACCTCCTACAAACTTTCTCACTCACCCAAACTGATCATCCCTGTGCTGCAGGATTTGGTAGGAAGCAAGAAAACTTCTTCCCTCCACTCCTACTCAGCAGGACTCAGGACAAGCCTGGCCTTCATACCCAGCATGCTTCTCTTTAGGCTGTTCATGCACTGGCCAAAACACGTCAGCAGAAAGCACACCACCCTGGTGCCAGAGGGGGTGTTTATAAAAATTGTCCAGATGCTTATTTCTCTCTTCCAGAAATTGCCTTCTGTCTGATCCAGATTATGAATTTGTGCCAGAACCTTGGGTCTTGAAAAACTGTAAAGAATATTTATCGACGTCACCCAGAATTTTTCCCTTTCAACCACCCACTCTCCAAATCCCCAACAATTATGCTATTCCAGATTGTTAGGGTTTTTTTTTCAATACACAGGTCTTTTCTTTTGTTTACTTTTCTTTTCTTTCTTGCATTTCTTAAATGTGGTAAAAACATACATAACTTAAAATTTACCTTTTTTTTTTGCTAAGGAAGATTAGCCTTGAGCTAACATCCACTGTCAATCTTCCTCTTTTTGCTCTTATTTTTATGTGAGCCATCACCACAGCATGGCCACTGACAGACAAGTGGTGTAGGTCCACACCCAGGAACTGAATCCGGGCTGCCCAAGTGGAGTGTGCCAAAGTTAACCACTAGGCAACTGGGGATGGCCCCCAAATTTACCATTTTTAAGTGTACAGTTCAGTGGCATTAATATTGCAAATTTTGATTTGGAATCAAATGGGAATTGTTGGCCAACTTCCAGCTGCTGCTGGCTTTGTTGCATCCCTCTCATTTCTAATCTTCTTTTTGCTCAAAGGACAATGACCAGACAGTTCCTTCTAATGAAAAGTTTGTCTTCTAATCTGGCTTAGGCTCCCTGCTGTCTTGTTGGTGTGTCCAGCCAGGCAAGGCTGACTGGCAGGCCCCTGGGAAATCTGTGCATCTCAGAGAGATGCTCAACTGTCTTTGGTTCACTCTTTCTCCTAGAGAACAGGACCTAAGTGCTCAGCACAGGCTCATGTGGTTTCTGATTCCATCTCAATAGGTCTCTGAAGGATACAGCATCTGCTTAAGTAGAGAAGGAAGGAAAGGAATCCTTGGTGGGGAACTGCATGTGACAACAAAGAGACAGCTAACTACAGACTCAGTGCTCAGGCCACACTGTTTGGAATGGGCCATAAAAGAGCTCTGAAACTGAAATCTGTAGAGCGAAATTAGGGTTAAAATGAAGGCACCAGAATAAGAGAAGTAAGTGTTGTCCTGAAGAAAATGGGGAGCCGTGGAAGGTGTAAGAGCAGTTTAAATCAGTCTGGGTGGAGGAGAGCTCGTTCATAAAGAAGACTTGCTGTGGCCTGAGTTTCAGACCTCCTGGGTCTATGTTCTGCAGTTACAGCAGGAGAGGAGGGACCCAGGGAGCTGGTGGGCGAAACCCAGAGAAGGACCAACCCAAAGAAGGTGGGTGATAACCAGGAATGAGAGATGAGAAAGGTCTACAGGGGAGCAAGTTCCAAACATAGAAAGAGTGAGAGAATGGGGGAGCAAGTCACAGAGAGAGATATCCAGCTGAAGACCCAGCTTGGGCGATGGAGCAGATACTCGTCAGTACCTGCCCATCTCTCCTCCACACTCACCTCTCTGCACCGAAGCCTGCTCCTTGGAAACACCTGCCACTCACCGACTGTGGGCTTTCTGACTTGGGCTTTCTGACTGTGGGAGCCCGCTCAGCCCATACATGGGACAAGCCTCAAACACTTGAAAGTTAATTACCCCCGCAGCAGCCCTCTGTCCATAATGGACAGGAGTGATGGGTAAATACCCCAGCTCCCTCACCCCCCAGATGGGAAAGCTCTGAGGTGCGTGTCCTACAATGTCTCCTGGGGTTCTCCACCAAGACAGCCCCAGTTGCCTGCATGGGAGCTGACACAGTAGCACATTTTTCCTTGTCTCTATTCCTTTTCCTGTCTATTGAAGTTTCTTTCACCTCCCAAATAATTTGCTTACACCCTAATCCTTGTTTCTGGCCTATTTCTGGGGGACCCCAACCCAAAGAAAGGCTTGGTTGAGGGCATAGTCATCTGGTGCCCCCCACATCACCCCCCAATAAGCTCCCAGAACCTTCCAGTTTCCCCCTTAGTGTGTAACCAGAGACATTGAATGTCCACTCAAGGGGTTCAGCACTGAGCCCTGGGGCCTCCTCTTCCCTCCAGTCCCTTACTATGATCTTCCCAGTCTGGTTAACCCAGCCGGGGGGGAGAAGGGCACAAGGGGCTCCCACAGAGGCAGGGTGCTTTGGCATGTGCCCCACCCCCACAACCACAGCCACAGAGGAACTCAAATCTGGGAAAGGGCCAGGGAGTTCTGGAGCCCCCTCCCACTCTGCTCCAGGGAAGACGACATGGATTTGGACACTGAGGGGAGCAGGTGGTGTTCTCTTACTACCCTGTCATGACCCCAAGATTCTTTAGTTTCTCTTCACCAGACTGGAGTCTGTGAGGACTCCGAGGGTGGTCTGTCCACCACCGCAGCAGCACGCCCCTTCCCAACTCTAAGGCAGAGAGGAGAGAATTTATTATTTTCATGGGAGAAGAAAATGAGAGCGACATTGGTGCCGTTCACGACAGCATGGTGGCCTCCCACTCTCCAGCCGGCCTCATGGAGATGAATGGCCAGGGTTTGCTCATTAGCTTAATTTGTTGCTGAGGAAAAAACTCGTGGACTATTAGGCTGCTCTCCAAATCAGGCATCACGGGGAATTGGTGCTGACTCCAGGGCTTGTGGGAAATTAGTACAGTGAAGAGAGGTCAGTCCGGGTGCGAATAAGAGATGCCAGACCAGTGAATGGGACACGGCTGTTAAAACCAATCTCAGTCCCTCAGGCTGAGCGTGGCCCTGCGATTGGGGCTGAGCAGCCGTCTTAGATGTTGTGGGGGCTGCAGGCCCTTGGAGAAGGCTCAACCATTCACTCCCCCAGCCCCTGACTCTAGGCTGCCCATTCCTCAGCTTCCACCAAGGACCATGTCAGGGAGTCCCCTTGCCTGCCATCATGGTGACCCTCTGGCTGGCATGCTGCCTCTCAGTCCATTCCCTGCCACTCTCTAGGGGCCACGGGCATGTTCCTGGATCTCTTCCAAGCCCCTCTGGGCACGTGGGAGGCTAGAGCAGGGGTGGGCAGGGGAATCTCAGGGCCTCTCAGCGTAACAAACCTCGCCGCTGGTTCTCTCCATCGTGACCTCCCCTGGTGGTGCAGGCCACTCCCTGAGGAAGGCTCTCCCCGCTCTCCAGGTGGGTAGCAGGGCACTCCCCTCTGCCCTGGAGTTTCCAAACCTGTCTCATCAGACACACCCACCCCCCAGCCCCTGGATTTTGACCTAGAGGGAGCCCAGGGAGCAGGTCTCGACTCTCCAGTCCCTTTCCCCAAGGCCATAAAGGATCCCCACCCCCTCCACCCCCACCATGTGAAACATAACCTGCATGTCCCCATGCCATGACTTTGAGTGGGACGCCATTGAGCTTTCCCAATATTTACAGAGAAGCTTTGGGGAATTTAGAAATCTCTGTTATGTCTCAACAAAGCCCAGCTCTGGCAAGCACAAATCCTTGCCTTCCAGAATTCCTGTTTTGAAAGGGCTTCCTTGAGAGCTCATATTGAGTGTCAGAAGCTAAATGCTGACCCCTTTGTCCTCCTCTGGGTTCTGCCTTCACCTGTGAATCATAATGAGTGGAGGCTCAAATCATGTGGAGTAAAGGCTCGGGCACAGCAAGAGCTATCAGCAGCAAGGATGGTATCCTGTGTGTAAAGGGTTAACAGAGATCTGGGCCATGCAGGCTGCCTGGGGATGACCTCGGCCTGCCTCTTCTCACTGCCTTGA
The DNA here is from genome assembly GCF_021613505.1 of Equus quagga. Lineage (NCBI taxonomy): Eukaryota > Metazoa > Chordata > Mammalia > Perissodactyla > Equidae > Equus > Equus quagga. The sequence continues at coordinate 80,639,089 of NC_060278.1, forward strand.
CTCCTGGGAACTACAGAGTGAATATGAAACATTGCAAGTTGGCTTGCAGGCCTTGGGCCTACCTGACTCATGCAGAATAAAAGCCGGAGGGAAGCAAAAGCTGTGGTTTCTGTGTCAAGGTGACCTGGGAGCACCTCAGCTGCCCAATGCAGCAGCCACGCAGGCCCCATGTGGAGGCACCAAAGGGGCCAAAGGAGCTGTGTACTTGCAGAGCTGATGACCCTCCCGATAAGAAGATGTTGGGTATCCTGTATCTCCTTTCCTCTATCCTTCTGGAAAGCTAAGTGTATTGGTCAGGGTTCTCCAAAGAAACACAACCAACAGGATGTGTGTATATGTGTAGAGACAGAGATTTGTTTTAAGGAATTAACTCATGCGATTGTGGAGACTTGGTGAGTCCAAAATCTAGTGGAGGAGGCCAACCGCCTGGAGACTCAGGGAAGGGTTGCAGTTCGACTCTGAAGGCAGTCTGCTGGCAGAATTCCTTCTTGCTCAGGGGAGGTCAGTCTTTGCTCAATTAAAGCCTTTAAGTGATTGGACGAATCCCACCCACGTTGTGGAGGGCAATGTGCTTTACTCAAAGTCCACTGATTTGAATGTTAGTCTCATCCCAAAAACACCTGCATAGAAACATTCAGAATCATGTTTGACCAAATATCTGGGCACTGTGACCCAGCCAAGTTGACATATAAAATTAACCATCATACTAAGTAACTACAGGAAACCCCAGGCGATGGCATCTCGTGAGTTTGATTGCCGTCTTGAATCATAACCATATCACAACCCATAACCACCACTATCTGAGCTCAGTGACTGCTGGTTCTGTAAATGCTGAGATGCTGCAAGGGTCTGTAGGAGGCCGTCTCTTCCCCCATCTGACCACTGGCATCTACAGCCCTGCCTGCAACTGTGCAGGGAGCCTTTTCCTACTCTTTTCCCAGAGGAAAGCTCCCAGGAGAAAGTTCCATGGCTTTTGTTTTCCTAGCAGACCACACATAGCCAAGCCTGGGGATGAGCACCCAGTGTCTTGCTGACCTCCCAAGAGACTCCCCTGGCTGACCTGGTCCTGTGAAGGGCCCTGGTAGAAGGTACAACCAGTACTTGCTGAGAAGACAGCAAATCTTCCATGGCGGTCTTAAAAATGAACATCCCCTCTCACAATGCTCGGCACTTTACAGTTTGCAAAGCATTTTCACATCCATGATCAAGTTGATCCTTCCCAAAGAATGTCAGAAAAGTTTGGTTGTGATCTCTATTGCTGCCTCAAGCAGCCAAAGATGGAGTTTTCCACATGTCCCTTGTGGGCTGGTTCAGAGGATGCCCTAATGCACTGTGCTTGCTCAAGCTGACATGGGCGTGCGGGAAATCATGGTGAGGCATGGAGGTGGCAACCTTGGAGGCTCCCAGTCCCCAACCCCAAAGACATCCCAGCCTGCCAGCCTGGTCTTGAGAGTAGAGAATCAAGCCATGGCCTGGCTTTCACTGTGCCCTCACTGTCCCCGAAAGGCCAGGACATCTGATACGGCTTACAGCCTTAAGAAATGAACTTAGCTCATGCTGTTATGAAGAAAGCCAGCAAACAGACCCTGAAAATTGTGGCAGCACTTCAGCCTCTCAGCTGGCAAGACAGTATTTGGGAACCTTGGGGGCCCTGTCTACTGAGCTGCATCAGAGCCAAATGGACAATGAGGGTAATGCAGACACAACTATGGTTGTGCATCTTTGTATGTGTGTGAGTATATACAATTGTGCACACAAATGCGTGTGTATTTGTGTTTGTGAGCGAGCAGGAGTGTGTGCGTATGTGTGTGGGTAAGTTTTATGAGGGGGGTGTTTGGCGGGTGGGGGCGGGGGGCCCAGAAGGCCAACTTCAAGCACACCTGAGACTTGAAAACCCAGCTGGAATTACTGATGAAGAAAGTAGTGGGCCAAGCCCTCGGCAAGGCCCTTGGGTCGCGCCAAGTTGAACCTCGTGGTCCCTGCCCTGGAAGAGCATCCGCCCTGTGGACACAGACCAAATAACTCAGATCCTGGGACACTTGGGGACTGTTTTAGTGCAGAGCCAGAGTCAGGGAAATGAAAGAACTTCCACAGGCAGACTGCGTGAGGCTCCAGGCCTGTTCCAGAGCCGGAGCGCTGTGGGAGAAGCTGTCCTGCCCTCCAGGGGCCTCAGATGACGGCCAGGCCAGACCCCGAGATAGCAAACAGGACAGCAATCAGAAGCACCAAAGGGTCCCAGCCAAGTGCTATGTGAGGGAGGAAACGAGGCTCCATGAGGGCTGGTGGGGGCGGGGACTTGGCTGCCTGGGAGGGCTGGCCAGCAGCTGTCCACAAGGGGTGGGTCGCCAGGGCATGGAGATGTGCTCTCAGTGGGCAGCAGTGACTACTGGAGCCCAGGGTCTCAGCTGCCACCTCTCTGCTTTCCGTCAGTCACAGCCTGGCAGGAAATACCATAAGCCCCGGGGCAGGTCTGCTCCTACTATTTGTGGGATAATGAGACAAGAGCATAAAGGGAGGCCCCCGACGTGCAGCCCACCCTTCTCAGACCACCCGTGGTTCCACCCTGCACCACATGGCACCTCACGTGCACATGTGTGGACAGCTGAGCCTTCAAGTCCAAGCTCTGTCCACAACCCCCGCCCTCCCTTGGGGATGCTCATCTATGGCATGAGCTAACCTTGGGAGGACAGACCCAGAGAAAATGCCCATCCAGGGCATGCAAGCAGGATGAGCCCTTTAAAGAGGGAATTCTAGAGTCCTGCTTACCCTGAGTATGGCCTGGGGGTGAGGAAGGTGACAGGGTGTCATGAATTCCTGGTGGACAGGTCTCCTTGGCACAGTGCAGGGGAGGGGATGAGGGTCCTCTCAAGTAGGACTGCTCAAAATGTGGTCCACAAGCAGCGCCAGCCCAAGAGTTATCTGTCCTGGGCCCACGACAAGGTTAGTACAGAAATTGACTAAGCATTTAGGAACTTTGTAGCAATTCGACTGCCTAATTTTATGTCTTTTGAATCTAATAAAAAAAAACATTTGGGACTTATTTTGTGCTTTTTTTTAACATTTCATTTCATTTTTCCAATAATTCATTTTTATTGTATCTTACAAAAGCATCAGTCCACAACAGATTGGAAAATTTAAAATCCAGTCCTTCAGCACAGATAGTTTGAGAAGCTTTGCTCTAAAGCATTGGACAAGGTCAGAGGCCCCACCTGCCCAGGTCTAAGGCCAGAGGGCATGTAGGGAACATGCTGCTTAATCCTCCCTCTGGATGTTCAGAGGCTAGCCCTGCTCAGCCAGTCCTTCAGAGCTAGAGAAGCAGGCCACAGTGTCCTCAGTCTTCCAGAAACGACTGCCTGGGACCAAGGGCTCTCACCAAGGAGAAGGAAGAGCTGCTGAAGATGGCATTTATATTTTACACAGAGGTCCCTACACTTGAGTCTCTGCCAAGCCACTTGCCAGCTGGGCAACCTTGACCAAGGTGTCTTCCCTCTCTGAGCTCCAGTTTCCTCCTCTGTGAAGTGGTATGAGGATTAAATGGGATAAAGCATGCGAAGCATTCAGCTCCATGTTATGAGGACTTAGGAGGCTGTGAACTCAGAACCAGGCTGCCCCCACAGTGCTCACATCCAGGATGGCAGGAGAGACACCAGATGGGGGAGAAGACATCTATAGGTCAGATCCGATGCCTATGCCCTCCACCTGCAAACATGATCTCTGGTGGCCCTCAACCTCCCAGCTTCCTGGATCCCAACAGCCACAGGGCCTGCTCAGCAACTCTGCAGGGAGCACCCCCACCCAATGGGGTCTGAGTTACTGCCCGGGATCCTATGAGTCACCAGAGAGGCAGGGTGGGTTAGCGAGAAGCTAGAATCCTGCTAGGAATATGGACATTTAATGTTTCCCATATGGTGAGCTTAGGAGCAATAAATACTAGAAACATTACTCAGCCCCTATAAGGCCCCAGACCCCGAAATGGAGAGAAGAGTGGGCTTGAACTGCCAGGAGCAGTAACCTTGCAGAACAGAAGATCTGGGGTCCAGGTCTGCCTCTTGTTCACAAGCTGCGGGACTTAGGATGTGTCTTGGGTTGTGTTTCCCATAAGGAGAGCCTGAGACAGGGATTCAGATGTGCATGGGTTATTGGGTTGGGGAGGGGTTCTCAGCTGAAGGAGAATGAAGGATGCAGGACAGGGCAGGGGAAGGAGCTGAGCAAGGATGCGCTTTTTGCTGGAATCTAGCCTCAGCCTGATCCCACATGGAGCTTGGGAGAAGGAATGACACCTCAAATTTGTCCCTCCCAGAGGCAAGGAGGCTGAGCTGTTATACCCCCAAATCAGTAAGTCATTAACTAAATAATGCCCCCAGCTGTGGTCATACTCTCCCAGGCTGCTTCCACAAGGCAGCTCCCACTGGCCAAGGACAGTATCCCAGAGAAGGTCCCAGGGTGAGCTGTTAGGAGGTAATGGCTACAGCAGCTGGGGACGGGTCCTGTGGCCTGGGCACCAATAGTGTCCACCACAGGCTTGTTGTAGGAATTAGTGAGACAATATACATCAGCACAGCAGTGCCTACACACACTTGGCACTCAATAAATGCTGGTTGCACTGTGCCACAAGATCAGGATGCTAATATCGGCTGTGCTATGTACTCCTCTGGTGCCTTTGCCTATAAAATCCCACCCCCCTTGGCCTAAAGTGGAGGGGTCTCACTGTTGTTCTCCAAGTTTCCTTCCAACTCTCAAATTCAGAGTTCAAGGTTGTACGTCCGTTTGGATTGAAGACCCTGTTTTAGGACCTCCTAATCTCTCAGATTTAGGATATCAAGAAATGCAATGAAAACCTCAAGACATATGGAAGGCCTCACGGAATGCCTCCCACCCCAACCCACTTGCCTCAAACTATGCATGTCCTCACACAGCACCCGTGTTATCTAATTTTCCATCATTCCAAAGAGTTTCTCTCTTTTTATAAGGCCTGACCCCTCCATGTTTATTTACATTTCAAATACCCTTGAGAGGAGAAGTATATTCAGTACAAATGGCTCAGTGACAGAAAAAAAAATAGGTGGGTACCAACAGGCTCCTCCACAATTGGAGGGTCCTGGGAACCAGTTGAGGGAGAATCAAACAGGGGTGGGAGTATTGTTGACAGTGGGGTCCGGGATGCAGATTTGAGGCAGAATATCAATCTTGGAACGTTCTCAGCACCCTTCCACCACTTACCCAGACCACAGCAGTGCTGGGCCCCAGGCATTACTCTGGCCTCTGCTGTTTTCCTTCCCATCCTTTCCCACACACACCAAAACTTACCTCTCCAAGGTCCCAGCTTCCCAACCGCTCAAGGTTCTTTGCTCTCTGCCAGGGACCAAAGGCGAATGAAGCAGATGAGTTAACCCAAGATATTGCGTGATCAGCAGTGTAGGGCAGTAACCGGACTCTGGGCACTGAACTGGGGGTCACACTAGGGCTCTATTCCAGCCCCCTCAAGTGGCCTGGTGGGCTATGGCACCACTTGTAACGGTAGTATATTGCAAAAATGAAAAGAACTTTTTCCCTTCCCTGTGCCTACTCTTACACAGTGACTTTGCTGCTCCTCCCATCAAGAAGTGAAGTCCTTCTCTACCCCTTGGAGCCTCGCGTCGCCATGTGACTTGCTTTGACTAATGGGACGAGGGTGAGGCAAGCAGTGACTTGAAAAGGACTTATGCAGTGGGATTTTCTCTCTTGCCGCTCTCAGAAACCTCCACTTCCATCCTGTGAACAAGCCTGGGCTGGCCTTCTAGAGGACGAGAGACCATGTAGTTCAGTTACCCCATCACTCTGGCCAACAACCAGCCAATTGCCAGTCATGTGAGTGAGGCCATCAAACCTCGGCCGACTGAAGAATCACGAGTGAGTCCTGGTGAGATCAGCAGATGAACTGCCAGCTGAGCCCAGCCAAACTGATCAACTCATAGAAATCATGAATCAAGTAAACAGTATTGTTTTAATCCACCAAGTTTTAGGGAGGTTTGTTATGTGGCAACAGCTAACTGGTACAATAACGAATTTGCATGGTCAATTGGAGAGGCAGAGAAACATGGAGGCTGAGAACTTGACTGGACTTTCCATTCCTCTCTTAGTCACAACCCACTAATGAGTCACTCCCCCTAACACACACTGAGCCTCAGTTTCCTCTTCTTTAAAATGCAGGCAGAGTGAGTGCCCCTCTTAGAGTTGGGCTACCTGTTCTTATGCCACCCCAAAGCATTGTCCATCCTCAACCTCCCAGGTTTCCTGTACTTGTAGCAGAAGCCTTGTCTCCTCCCTCACCCCCACTGAGCCCCATGGGACTCCAAGAGAATGTGTGACTTCCATCACAGCCCAGGCAGCCACCCTCCATGGCCAATCTAGGGAGGGTCAGAGGAGCTTGGTATCTGGTGGGTGTGAGTGTGGGAACAGTTTATAGAAATTTACGAAAAGCAAAACACAAGTTCTCCCCTGGGAAAGTAATAGGGAAACACTCAGCTCCAGCTGAAAGAGAAGTTTTTGAAGCAGGAAAGTTTATTTAGAGAATAACCAAGCCCCTGAAGCAACAAACCACAGCCTTATCTCTGAGGATGTGGGTCACTCTGACTCTCCCTGCTCTGCTGACCACTTTGGCCAGGCTGGACCTTGGGGCAGAGCCCTTGGGCCTAAGGTGGCTGAGGAGGCCAGAGAACAGGGCCCCTGGGACTGGGCCTTGGGTCCTGCCATGTGCTGAGAGCCAGAGGTGGGGAGGATGAGGTGCCAGCGACTGGGATGCTCCAGGCTGCCCCACTGGCTTTTATTTTTATAACTCCTTATCATTTCTCTGGAGATTATTATTTTTTAAAAATTGCCTGGGGCTGAGTGCTGAAGGAGGCCCAGGCTGTGGGCCATTATCGTCCTGTGTCCCCTGGGGCCCCCACCCCACACGTCATTGCTCTGTGAGGACAGAAGAGATCACATGCCCTGTGCTAGTTTTCAGGAGGTTTTTTGGCCTGACCAAATGCAGGCAGGACTCCTTGAAGCAAACCTTATATTTGGCAAGTTAGATGGACTCGAACAGTAAGTTTCAGGTAATTATTCCATTTTCTGAAGGGTTGGTTGTTTGACAAAGGGACCAGATATTCATCCTCTTTCATGAGATGAAAACAAGAGCATCATATTTGACACTGGAGACTCTACTAAAACAAATCTACTTTTTGGAGCCTACCTTGGGGTCCAAAGCAAGGGTCTCAGCTGGCAGCAGCATGGAGGGACAGCAAGGCGTCTGGGGTCCACACACAGCCCATCTCCAGGGACAAGTTTAGTGGGCTCCGGCAAGGACCCTCTGTCTATAAATCCCTTGCCAATCTGCTCCCTAAACTACCCTCTCCAAGGCCTGCAGCCTCTCCTGGGACTTGCCATCCTACCGACAGGGGAGGATCCTTGTCATTATTTAGATTCTCCCGGAAACGAACCCTAAGACAAGGATTCTAGAGCAAGCCATTTATAGGAAAGTGCTTCTAGTAAACACCAGAAGGGGAGAGGGGAAGTCAGATGGAGAAAGGAAGAGAAAGCAGTCAATATTTCCTGTTATTATTTATACTAAAACATAAATATTATACACATATAATATATACATATTCAAAGCAATAGGCCAATCCCATTCCATCCCACCTGTTGAAGGGAGAGATTCATTCTAGACTGTGAGGGAGGGAAGGGTGAGGGTAGTGAAGGCAGAAATGTCACTTTGGTGCAGGAGAAAGAGCACTAGACTAAGAGGCAAGAGTCCTGGGTTCCAGTCCTGGCTCTACCTTTGGCTTATTTGGTTCTCTTTCTGGGTCTCCATGTCCTTACCCATGAAATGAACCCATTGGATGAGAACCAGTTGATCTTTCAATACTCTGCAAACATACTGTATCAGCCGGGGATCACCCGGAGAAAATGGAAACTACTTCAACTGTATCAAGCAAAAATGGACTTAATGCAAGAAATTAGGCAGTTAGAAAACTCTGGAAGGGTTGAAAGAGCGATGACCTCCAAAACAGCCCAGCTGAACTAGCTCAGCAGGGGAGCTGCTTTCTACGCCACAGGCAGAGGAACACATCACCTCACTGGGGAAGGGGTCACAAGTCCCCTGTGCAACTGTTTGTTCTAGAGTAAAGCCACACTGGCTAGTATGGGTGCCCTGAGACCTGCCTCTCATCACCCATGATGTTAGTGACCAGCCACTGGAATGCACTGCAGGAAAACCCAGCATCTCAATGGCCAAAGCCTGCTCACCAGCAGAGCCAGAGGAAGCAGCAGAGAGCTGGCCTCTGTCTCAATCCCGTTCAGAACCCTAGCTTCAGGGGAGCCTGGCAAGTGTGGATTTTGCTTTTCTAACCCCTCAAAATAAAAGGGGGCTAGAAGGAAGCTGGCATGGATGGTGAGTCCAGCACGCTGTGTCCATCCCAGGTGCGTTGTGCCAGGCACTGTGCAGGACACCAGAGAGTCAAAGAGGTCCTGGACACAACCCTGCCACCAAGGAGCTTATGATCTAACCATGTAGCCAAGAAGTGCAGTTCACTGGTGCTCTTACCAATTAAAAATCAGTACTGAATGGTGGAGGGGAAGAAAGGCAGGCAAGAACTCAAAGAAGGCAAGTAGGCACCTGCCCCGAGGATGACAAGAAGTCCAGACAGAAAAAGTAGCTTGGACCGTTCTTGAAAGGTCACTTAGGGAGAGAGGCATCTTGGGGAATGTAACAGCAGGACAAGGACACAGATGGATGAATAGTAATTTGAGAAACAAAGCTGCGGGATATCCAGGGCCAAGGCAGGTGGTGGCAGAGTGGGGAGACTGGCTGCAGAGATGGGGAGACATAGATCAAGCAGGGTCTGGCAAGCCATGCAGAAGCCCTTAGAAGGGTCATGGGACACGGGTGAATGATTTTAAGCAGGAAAGAAATATAGACATGGTCAGACTGCTGTCAGGAGCCCTGTAAAGGGAAATCAGAATTCCAGAAATCCAAAAGACAAGACCAGGAGATTCCAGAGAGAGAGAGACTAAGAGAAGAGGGACAAGAATGAGGAGTGGACAGAACTGTAATGAACTGGGGCTGTACTGGTCACTTCCAGTGAAAGGGTGAGATTCTCCAAGCACAGCTCTCTTAGTGGCTCATGTAGCTGAGTCCAGGTGAGAGGCCACAGGTCAAAAGTCAGGCCCAGTGCAGTTTCTCTGAGTAGGCATACCCCCATGACTTCTCCCTTCATGGAACCCCTGCTTCATCCAAAATGCATGGAAAGTTCTAGAGATGATGAACAAATAGGGAAAGAGAGAGAAGGGAAAGGGGACAAGCAGAAGGGAAGAAAAGGCAAAAGTCTGTGACTATCTATGTCCCCAAACCTCGCTGACTTGTGCCAGGACACGGTCTCAGCTCAGAGCCCGCCCTATGTGCCTTCTTTGAGAGCTGACCGTGGCCCCTCCAATCCTGAGTGATTTTCTACAATCCTCTTAGACTTGCACAGAGACCGTTGTCAGTGACTTTCACCCCCAGTCTTTGTGAAACTCACTTCCACTCTAACTCAGAATATGATGTAGGGCATCTCCTTCCATATTGTCTTAATTAATCATCCAAGTCCTATTAGTAGAAGTCCAACATCTCTCTCTCCAGTAGGCTCCTCCTTGCAAATTTTCTAAGACCCTTGGATCCTGAATCAGTTTGAAGAGAGATGATTCTTGCTCCCAAATGCCAATAGGAGAGAGAATTGGAGTACTGCCAATTTCTAGGGCTATAACTTCTCATTTTTTGTTAGCGGCCAAGACTGGGCCTATGGATCCTTGTCCACTGCTGATGGACTTCTGTGGCCCAGATGCAGTGATGGCCCCATACTGGAATCTGAGGCTTCAGATTTCTTGGTTTACAGCCCATGCTCACTCACCATATCCCAGAACTGACCACTGTGATGGGAGGCTCCCAGCCTCGCACACTTTGGGCCAGAGCAGGCTCTCCCTCAGGAACCCCTTGGTCTTTATGCTAAGCCCCATCCTCAGCCTAGTCAATTCTAATTCTGGAACCTCGTTGCTCTTCCTGTCCCCTGGGCTTGGCCCACCCCTATAGATTTCCCTAACTTTGAATCTGCTAGATCAGAAATGGAAATCTTTGTCCTTTTTCTCACAAAAGATCCTGAGATCCTTTTGCAGATAGGTTCTTCCACCCACCCAGAGCTCTGCATACCAAGAGGAAGCTTTCCTTCAGCCTCACAAAACAAAAGACTTGTGTCAGACACCCTGTTGTCGTCTTCTATGCTGTTCAATAAATGTTCTGGTTCTTCTCTCTTTCTGGCACAAAACAGAATTGCACTTCCCTGCCCCCTTTGAGGTGGCTTGAGGCCATGTGATCAGCTCTGGTGAATGAGGTATAAGTGTAAGTGATACATATCACCAGAGCTGGCTACATAATTTACAGAGCCCAGGCCAAAATGAAAATGTAGGGCCACTGGTTTAAAACTTAATAATTTCAAGATGGCAACAGCAGAGTATTAAACCAAGCATGGGGCCCTTCTAAGCTTGGGACCTTGTGCAACTGCACAGGTTGCATGCTCATGAAGTTGCTCTGCATATCACTTCTGGATGAGAACATTTAATTTTCTATGTGACACACTCCAAATATCTTCCTTTGCCTCCAAGAAAAAGACCAGCAACATTTGAGATTGTGGTTGCTCCATCAACCTGGAACCCTGAGAGCTGTAAAGAGCAGGGCCCTCCCCAACCCTCACCCATGATGGACATGTAGCATAGCAATCAATAAGCCTTTGTTGTTGGGTTTGTTATTACAGCATAAAGTACCCCATCCTGATTGAAGCACACCCTAACCCAAGACAGTAGGTTCCTACTTGCCACACATTTACCCCAATAACACAGCTGCTCATTTACCCTTTTGGGGACCAAAAAGATAATTGTCTGTCCCATTCTGTCAATCTAATGAACAGCTAGCTCCTTCTCTGGATAAAAATCTGTACTTGATATTGAACCACTTGCGTAACCTTAGTGCTCAGCACAGTGTCTGACCCAGGGTAAGCCCTTAATAATTAATTCTAGACAGTCTAAATATTTTGAAGCTTTTCATTACAAATCCTTGGACTCTTGTTGCATTCTATGTGAGAAATCCCAACACAAAGGGTCCTAAACAAAAAGGAAATGTATTAGCTCACATAATGAGGAGTAGAGAGGTAGGGTAAGCTCTGGCTCCACCTCTTGGAGAGTCCCTCGGCTCTGCCCTCCTCTTTGAGGGTTTTGTTCTCAGGGTGCCTTCTCAAGGTAGCAAAATGTTGCCCAGGAGCAACAGGGGGCAGTGCACTTTTTGTTCAAAGTCTGGAGAACACAAAGAACCTCTCATTTGACCATCAAAGTCCTTCTGTTCAGCCCATTGGACAGAGCCAGGGCGTGTCTCCACTCCTGGACCAATAACAATTGCTAGGGGAAGGCTAAGTGCTGATTGCTTCATTCATCAACATTTATTGAGCATTTGTTGAGTGTGAGGCATTCTTCTAAGCTCTGTAATTGCTAGAGCTTAAATGTGGCTTCTGGAAACATATTGAGAGAGGGAGAATGGGCTTTCTCTAAGTGGCTTAGACTAGTCAGAGCTACTCCACCCCCTTCTCATCCCCAGCAGGGGCTGGGATATGCTTGCTTAATTTGCATGGATTGAGTAGGGGGAGATACCAGCACAACATTGGGATTCTTCCAGGAAATGGAAGGGGTACTGGGTGGACAACCAAAGGTGCCTGCTCTACTCCTTTCTCTAAAGAGCTTTATTCTGTGAAGCACATAAAGACATAAACTGGTTTTTCCCCAAATTTGCTAACCAACTCTTTCTTAAATCAAAGCCAAACTCCTCTCCTTAACAGGTGGTCACACTTCACCCTTCTGCCACGCCCACCTCACCATCCAAGCCCTTGAAACCCCTGGACCCCTCCTCTCTTCCTCTCTGCCTTGTCCCTAAACAACCTCCTCAGATCTCCTACTTCTTTCAAGTTTGGCCATGACATCAGCCTCAAGATCCAGAGCCCTTCCCTCCATTTCCAAGGAGGCCACTTACTGATGTTCATAATTATTTCATTGCTTATACACATATCCGTTACTAATACCCCCTCATTATAGAAAATTTGGAAAGACAGAACAGTCAAATGAATAAAAATAATCATCCACACCCAAAACATATTTTGGCCTATATCCTTTGTCTTATTTCTATATAGTTTTACACAGTTAAGATCATGGTGCACATATAATTTTATGCCTTGATTTTTACTCTTAACGTAATATTTATGCAATATAGCATTTCCCATATTTTTAAAAAATCTTTATAAATGTTTTACAGCTTAATGATAAACTATTCTCAGATAGCCTGTAGTTTATTCAACCTTTTCCTTTCTGTTGGACATTTAATTTGTTTCCAATTTGTCACTATTATGACGATGATAAAGATTTTCACACAAGAGCCTTTCTCATTACCAAATTGTCTCCTTGATTAGATTCCCAGATATGGAATCACTAAGTCATTAGATATAAAATTTTTATAGCATTTCCTACATATTGTGAAAATTTTGCAAAAGAGGTTGTACTATTGATATTTCCATTTGCAATTTATGAGGAAAGGCTGTTTTACTGCCTGTATTAGTTTCTTATTGCTGCTGTAACAAATTACCACAAACTTGGGGACCTAAGGCAACACAGATTTATTCTCTTACGGTTCTGCAAGTCAGAAGTCCAAAATCAGTTTCAATGGGATAAAGTCAAGGTGTCAGCAGGGGAAACTCATTTCTTTGCCTTTTCTAGCTTTTGAAGGCCACTTACACTCCTTGGCTTGTGACTCCTTCCTCATATCACTCCAATCTCTTGCTTCCATCGTCACATCTCCTACTACTCATCTGCAGACAAATCTTTCTGCCTCCTTCTCATAAGGACCCTTGTGATTACGTTTAGGGCCCACCAGGATAATCCAGGATAATCTCAAAATCCTTAACTTAATCACGTCTGCACAATCCCTTTCGCCCTATAAGGTAACATTCAAAGTTTCCAAGGATTAGGACATGGATACCTCTGGAGGCCATCATTCAGCCTACCACACTACACTCTTGCCAATATCAGGTATCCCCATTTTTCCTTTATTTTGGGCTAATTTGATGGGTGGGACATTAAAAAACCAGTAACAAGTGAATTTGCATTTTATTATGTCAGCCATTTAAATTTCCTCTCTTATGACTTGTCTGCTCACCCATGTGTCTTTTGAGATAGTAATATTATGCTTACCAAATTAAAGTGTTTTTCATATACTTAGAACATCAACCTTTAGTTTGTGGTATGTATTGTGTACATTTTTCTCCCAGTTGATTGTTTGGTATTTTAATGTTCGTCTGTTTTTAGCAGCCATTTTTTTTATGTCTCTTTTATGATTTATTTTTCGGTTCACATAGAGTAAGATTTGCTCTGTTGGGGCTACAGTTCCATAAGTTTCAACAACCGTATAGACTTGACAGAACTGTCCTGTCTGTTGGCTGTGGTGATGTTTACGCTCTTCCGTAATGATTTTGATTTTTGTTTAATTACGGTGAGGTGGGAGCAGAATGGACTACAGACAGAAATGATAAATGTTATCTAACAAAATTTGCAACTTTATGATTTCTTCCGACTCTGTTAATCTTATTAAGTATTCCCTATCTAGACATTATTTCATGCTTTTATAGTCTTTTTTATGTTATACTTGGTTTTTCAATCCATTGAAATTTATTTTGGTGTACTGTAAGATGAGATTCTAAATTGATTTTTTTTCCAAGTTGCTAAACTATTGTCCCAGCACCATTTATTGAATATTCCATTTCTTCCCTTCTGTTCTGTGAATCCTCTCCGGGGAGACGTTTAAAGGTACGATTTCGGGAGACTAAATAAACTCTTACAGTTTTTTTGAAAAACTGAATTTTCCTGTCCTAAAATACAAAAGAAATTTTTGCTATGAATCCTTATTATTAATTTTTAACATATCCTGGATTTCCATGCCAAAATTAAATTAGAAGTATTTGGTTTTTTGAAGTCATCCTTTTTTTGTTTTTACGTTCTATAGAGGAGCTAAGTGAAAAGTGACAAGTCTAGCCAACCAACTAGTGGTTATCAGTGGAATCTCAAACACTTTCGTGGGTAATTTTTAAATTGGTGATGGATGATATGTGTAAACAGATGTGTGTGCGCGCCTGTGTGCATATATGCGTGTATGTATATATATGTGTTGCTTGCTTGCTTAAGCCCTTGTTCCTCAAAGTGTGGTCCCCCAACCAGCAGCATCAACCTCCCCTGGGAGTTTTTAGAAAGTCGGTATCTCAGGTCCCACCCCAACTTACTGAATGGGAATGTACATTTTAACAAGACCCCCATGTGATCCGCGTGCACATTGAAGTCTGAGAAGCACTGGCTTCAGCATGGCCTTACTGCTTGATTTGGCTAGAGCTCCAATTTTGACAAATTCTCTCTGCCAAGCAAGGTCTTTTAATCACAGCAAAGAAACAGAGACCCATCCATTCAAGGGGACAAAGAGGCATCAAGGCAGCTCCGGGGACTGAGTTGTTTGGCACTCCCCTTAACGTGAGAGTTCCCAGATGGTCATTCTTGTTCTCCATCATTAAGTGACTTGGCCATTGGCCTGATCTCTGCTTCTTTTTACCTTCTTATTTTTTCCCCCTAATACGTATTGGCTGACTCTTTCCATAACTTCCTGGTAAAACCCCATAAAGAGACTGTCTGATTGCCCTATTTATTCACCTCACTCTGTTAAGCAGAATGTCATGCACAGGCTTTCTCATGGCCAGCCTGTGTTTCGTCTACCCTTTGGCCTATTAGGGGCCCACACTGGTGGTCACCACCCTTATCATCAGAGGTGATATAATCTCCCTTAGAAGGGCCCATGGGTGTGGAAGGCCTAGTTGTTGCCACAAATGCTCTTCTCATACTTAAAGAAGACAGCACTGTGGTCCATCATAGCATGCATGAGCTCTGAGCTCCGTCCCCAGGGGTGAACTGGATGTGCTGAAACATTCACAACCCCTCCCAAAAGCACTTTTGTGTGTGATTGGCAGAGACTTAACTGTTCCTACAAGTAAGGGGTCTGTGAGTATTCAGGAAACACAGGGAATCGACTAGCCCACCCATAAATCAAAATCACAGTCTTGTCCACAACCGTCCATCATTTGAACACTAAAACCAACCAGATATAACCTTTTCACCCATACCCTCTGCCCTGGTATTTCCCTCCTGGCCCTGTGTGTTTGATTCTTAAGCCCAGTCCCTGGGCTCTCCTGTCTTCACCCCATGCGTATGTTAATGTCTCAACCACTCCAAGCTGCTTCCATATCAAGGACAGAAGAGCAAGCTTTCCAGGTGGCTGGGGAGGGCAGAAGCTGCTCCCACGGTCCAACTCCCAGGGGTTCATGTCAGGTCTGCCCTGGGCTCCCTCCACGCCAGCATTTAGGAATCATTTTGGCCAAATAGGACACAATGGCTAGTGACCATTTACTGAGCATCTGCCAAGCTGAGGGAGAGACAGAAGGAGATCGCATCTCCACCCTTGGAGAGCTCACCATCTGCTAGGATGAAACCAATCCACAGTAGAGAGAAAAGTAGTTATAGACAAACAGGGGCTTTTACTTAAGAGTAGTAAGAGAGGAAAGACCGGGCAATCTGGCCAGAGCGTTTACCTTAACATTACGACGCTCACAAGTAAACTGGCAAAGTCCAATCCATCAGCCAGCTCATTCGCTGTATACATTCATTCATTCAGCCACCATGGGTGGAACACTCAGTGTTGTTTAATCCTCATGCTACTGAGAGGCAGATACTATTATTCCCATTTTACAGATGAGGAAACTGAAGCCTAGAGAGGCAAATGACTTGCCCAAGACCACACAGCTCACAAATAATAGGGCTGAGATTCAGACTCAGGGCCGCTGCCTGGTTCCCAAGCTCCCGCTCTCAGCCGTCTGCCATTGGCTCCGTCTCCAGGCCTGGGATTCAAAACAGCAGGAAAGAAGAGCAATCCTGCAAGGGGGTAGGGGAGAAAACTTGCTATTGGAAAAATAAGAAATATTTTCTTCAGTAAGGAGTAAGCGCTAAATGAGAGAACTTGTTGCTTCCTGGACAAGAATCTGGGAGGTGAAGGCCATTGAGGTTACGTGTGGAGGTCTTGAAGGCCAAGCAAAAATGGTGAGAACTTGCTTCTGAGCTCACCAGCTTGGGCACGGGGCCCACAAGCTCCTTCAAGCCTCCTTGTGGGGTGGGAGGGGAGCAGAGGGGCCAGGCAGGCCCAGCCTGCACAGGCGAGTGCTGGCAGGGGTGAAGGTGGGGGTGTGCCCCCATATCATGCTGAGTCCGGCCCCTGAGGTCTCCTGTAACAGACCTCAGCCCAAGCGCCAGCAGGGTAAGTGACAACCAGAACAAGGACAGAAGAGCCAGAGGACCATGGAAAGACCTGGTATGGACCCAGAAGCCTCATCTTCCTCAGTATTACAAAGGCACAACAGCCCCTCACCCATACACCCCAGGCCATCTCAGGAAGAAGGGGAGGGTAGCCAAGAGGAAAAGTGATTTTATCCTGAAAATCCCAGGCATTCCACAAAGGGGACTTTAAATATTGTATTGTGGAAGTTCTAAAATGGAGGGGGAAATCTGCTCCCTTCAACTATTACTAAGTGGATGGGGGTCTATTTAAGAAAACAGCAGAAAGATTACAAACAAAGCACATTTTCCCTGATAAACGAGTTGCTGAGGGAGCAGTTTGTAAATCTGCCACGTGCACACGAGAGCACACAGTGGAGTCACGTCTAACGCGGAGGCTGGGCTCTAAAGTAAGGTGAAATCCCATCCAGTGTTTTAAATATTCCTAAAAATCCCTTGGAAACCACCACACCGGGAACCAGCCTCATCAAACTCCGAAATAGAAAGCTGATTCTTCAGTTGAGCGCCAGAATGAAAACTGCACATCCTTAAACCCTGCACTCTCTCACCCTCGAGTGGCTGGGCCCCCGGGGAGGCATGAGGACCTGAAAGTCACTGAGGACCAGCAGAGCCACTGCTTCCATTGTGACAATGAACACTGTCGTGGGAGAAGAGGGAATTGACATCTCAGTCATGGACCTGACATCCTCCTAGATGATGAGCCCAGAGGTCCTGGAAATTACACAGCAAACCACAGGCTGAGAAGAAAGAGTCCGTAAAGGAAGTTTCTGGAGTTTCTGCTCCTACAGACATTTATAAATAAGTTCAACAGCCATCTGCCTTGACTGCACTGACCAGCCTGCTGCCTGATCAAGAAGGCATGGAACAAGAGGTCCAGCCTACATTTCTCCCCCATCACACATCACTGCTCAGTTTCACCTCCCCACTGCAGCGATGCCAATGTGCCTGCAGCCCTGCAGTACCAATCTGAGCTGCAGACATCGCCTGCTCTTCCTCCCCTGGAACTAGGGTGCCAAAGCCCCATATTTGACACTTGAAAGGAAAGGAAAGCCGAAACATGACTACCGTCTTCCACCAACTTAAGAGGGCTTCTCTTTTCATCTGCGTTCTCTCTCACAAACACAGCAAGTCTTGCTACAGGAAGAGGCCGGTGTTGAGGGCATCAGGTAACAGGAATCTGCTAGTCACTAATCAGATTTCTCAATTCCCTCTATAGTCATTCTGGAAACAGGGCAGTCTCCGTTGGACTGAGTTAATCCCTGGGGCTCCGGCATAATTCAGCCCAAAAAAGAGATACTGGATTACCATTAGTCTGGGCAGGTCAGGGCTAAGGATTAATTTCAATACTGAAGAGACATGGCCCCACTTGTGCCCCCAGGTCAAGCAGTGGGTCTTACCATTATCTCTGCTGATCAATACTCAGGAATAGCCTGGGAGCCCCACACCTCCTCAAGATTGAAATTCATTCACTCATTCATTCATTCATTCAACAAATACTCTGTGTTTGGCACCAGCATTACAGTATTAAACAACCACAAGAAGTTTATTTGCCGGTAAGGAGAGAGAAACAATAAACCAATTTTTTAAGTGTATATATTTAATATAACGAAGGAATGAATGAAGCAGAGTAAGGCACCTCAGAGTGCCAGTGCAGGGGTTGGGGATGCTATTTTACATAAATGGTCAAAGAAGGTCTCTCTGAGTATGGATCTCAAGTAAGTGAGGGATGAGTCATGCAGAAATCTGAGGGGAAACATTCTAGGCACAAGGAACAAGAAGCAAGTGCAAAGATGCTGAGGTGTGAGCTTTCCTGGCAGGTTCAAACAATAACAAGAGGGGAATACGGCTGGATCAAAATGAGCAAAGGGAAGAACAGAAAAAGCCAAAGTCAAAGTGGTGACAGAGGCCAAGCACAGCCTTGCATGTCGTGGGAGGCCCTATATTTTATTGTGAATGAGATGAGATGCCTCTGGAGGGTTTTGAGCAAAGATGAGTTTATATACTACTATGACCAACAATTTTAGAAACATACATCTTCCTCCTGTGTGGAAAACAAGGTTAGCAATAGTGAGACCTGCAAGGAGGCTATTGAACTAATCAAGACAAGAGATGACAGTGGCTTGAGCCAGGGTGGTGGCAGTGAGAGGGTAAGAGGTGCTCAGATTTTGGATATTATGAAAGTTGAGCCAATAAGTTTGCCACCATATTGGATTTGAAGGATAAGAAAAAGGGGGCTGGGTCAAAAATAACTTCAAAGTCAAGCTAGTCGTCAGCTTTTAAGAAGGGGAAATTTTTATTTACTCCAATTTCCAAAGATCCCTGGAGAAGGTTGGCCAGCCTGGCAGGCTTTCCACCAGGAAGGACGCAATCAGGACCAAGCTTGAGCCACGGGCTTGAGGGCAGCACACAGTGAGAAGGGCCTATGGAAGGCAGTGGAGCTCGAGGAGGTGTGGCCTCAGCAACATGGGAGAGGCCGTGAGGCCAGTGATATGATTCCTTCTATAATTTCCCACAGCTTCCCTAAAGTTGCCAGACTTTCAAAATGCCGTGTGTGATCAGATTTCTGTGGATGTAGGCTTCATGCCCCGTCTGTTGTTGGGAATTTCAACAGATTGGTAGGAAGTCTCTGGACTCTCGGAAGCCATAAAATTGGGGATTCCAGTACGTTACCCAGATATCCCCATAGCACGGCCCCTGCCCACCAACATCAGAGTTCTGAGATGCATTGATTCAAATGTTTTATCTGAGAGTCTTGTCTCCTCAAACTGGTAGGTCTCTTAAAGACAGAGATGGCGTTACACTGTTTTAGGCCCTCAGAGACTGACATGCTCCATGCAGAGCCCTCCAACTGAATCTGACTGGATTAGATTAACTCGGACTCCATATGTTCATGGAAAGTTTAGCTCATACTCCAGTTCCTCCATTACCCTAGTTTGGAGTCTCCCAAAAGCAGACCTTGAGACAAGAATTGACATGCAGGCGGTTTACTTGGGGTGTGATCTCAGGAAGCATCGAGAAGATAGTGCCAAAATGAGACGTGGCAGGGAAGGCAGCCAATACAGGGGGCATTAGTGAACAGGGCGCCACGGTGAATGTCTGGGAGCTCAGGTCTGCTGGAGAACTCTGAGGGGCTGTGGAGAACACACCTCAGAGTTGTCCCATAGGAGGAGGAGGACGCTAGAGGACTGATCCACCAACTCCCATCTGTCGTCAGTTCAGGGTTACTCTGGGGACTTCTAAGTCCCCTGCCTTCCAGCCTGCCCTACATATGACCAAGCAGATTCCAAAGACTAGAGAATGCCCCCGAAGAGAGAGTCTCCAGTGCTCGCAGCAGAAAGCCTTTGGTGCAGAAGGGAACAATGAGTGCCAAGGGGACAAGAAGGGCAGGGCATCAAGAGCAACTGCTAAACTAATTTTCTTCCTTTTGTTTTTAAGTGATAAAGAAAAGGCTCGCTCACAGAATAACTGAAAGGAATGGTTGCATCAACTCTCTCTCTCTCCTCATCCTCTGCTTTCCTTGGCGTTGGCTCCACTCTGAGCAGCTCTTCATGTTTTCGTGGGTAGGTGGCAACAAGGCTACTAGTGCAACTTCAACCATACATCATCTTACATCATCCTCACACTCAGAAATCCCAGGAGAGATTTGCCCCCCCTAAAACTTTCAACAAATGTTTCACTGGACCCGCCTGAGTTATTCGCCCATGCCTGATGGGGCCATGGAGATGACATAAGCTGATTTGAAAGACCAGGATTGTGTGCCCACCCCAGAACCTTGGAAGTTGGAGTTAACTCCACCATAACAATGTAGACATGGTGAGAAATCAAAGTCTATAAAGGGGTAGAGATTTGCTCAGAATCACACAGCCCTTGTGGGTAATCAATCAGAGGACAACAGACAACCCAACAGAAAAGTGGGCAAAAGTTTTGAACAAACACTTCACTAAGGGGGATATTTAAATGGTCAATAAACATATGAAAAGTTTCCCAGCCTCATTAGTCATAAGGGAAATGCAAATTAAAATCACAACGTGATATCATTATACAACCACCAGGATGGCTAAGATGAAAAAGACGAAAAGGACCAAGTATTGGCAAAAAAGCAGAGTGATTGGAAATCTCATACATTACTGGTAAGAGTGAAGTTGATGAAAACATTTTGGAAAACTGCTTTGTAGTATCTACAAATACTAAACTATCCTGTGGCCCAGCAAGCCCACTCCTTGATATATGAGCAATAGAAATGCAAACATATAGCCATCAAGACATGCACAAGAATGTCGTAGCAGTTTTATCCAGAATAGCCAAAGACTGGAAACAATTATCACGTCCATCAAAAGCAGAATGAATAAATAAACCATGGTATGGTCATAAAATGGAATACTATACAGCAGTGAAAAATAATGACCTATTGCTACACACAACCTGGATAGGTCTCACACATAATGTTGAGGGAAAGATGCCAGACATGAAAGAATATGCACCAAGTGGTTCTACTTATACGAATTTCAAGAACAGAGAAACTTAATCTATGCTATTGGAAGTCAGGATAGTGGTTACCCTTGAGAAGATAGTGGCTGGGAAGAGGGTGCAGTGTAGGGGCTTTCAAAGTGCTAATCATATTCTGTTTCTCTAACTGGGTGCCAGTTACATGGGTGAGTTCAGTTGGTAAAAATTCATCAAAGAGTACACTTTTGTGCATTTTTCGAAATGTATGATATAGTTCAATTTTTTTTTAAATTTTTGTGAAAGACAAAAGAATTATCCATCTCATTATTGAAAGAAATAGAATTAATAAAACGAAGACTTTATCTCGCAATCAGAAAGTTTTCCACCAAACAAATTCCTCGGCACACTTCAGGGTCCTCTTTAACCAACCTCAACCAAAGCTAATTGCTCCTGTGTTGCAATCTATCGGAGAGTGGAGTCCCATCATCTCTCATCCTTGCCGGTGTGTGAAGGCAGCTTCCCAGCTTGGCCCGGATCATTCCTGTAGCAGCCCATTCTACCCTCCCTGCTCTGGGTGAGAGGCGGCTGCCAGGATTCCAGCCTCCCTTTTCACCAGCTCTTTTTCTTCTGGAATTTCCTTGAGCCAAATGTTCTTTGAGTCTTTGGCTGGTCTTGCTGAGCTCTTTCCAACTCCTGTTTAATTCCTTCAATGGGTAAAAGTGTTCCAGATTCAGGATGAACAGATGGATGCATGAGAAATGAAATTCACATAGTCATTAAGGCCCTTGGTCCTCATTGCCAAGGTCAGATTATAGAATCCCCTAGAATCCAGGCTATAAGAGACCCCCTACCCCACGGGAGATTTGGGGATCAAGTGCCCTTAGGGCTCCAGCTATAGATGAGCTGCTCTCAGGGACCCACTTTCTCTTTGCTGCTCTCCTTGAGGTGATAGAACCAGTTTCTGGAACAATATTTGAAACTGGACTTACAGGTTAGTCTAATAAGGTGGGAAAATCAGTCTATGGCCAGAGTGAGGCGAACTCTGAAGCCAGGACTGGGAGTCAGTCTGAGATGGGGTCAGGGGGCCATCCATGACCCCAAGGGGTAGGTCATAACCACCAACTCAAGTTTCCCTGGGTGGGAAGCAGACCAAGTACTGTGTCAGGACGAAAGTATGCAGATGCCCTGACAAAATATACCCAAGCAGCCGCTGTGACTCAGAATGAAAAAAGAAGATGTGGGTTTTGGCGGGTGGAAGTGGCACTTTCTCCCAATATCCAAACCACTTTGTAGTAAATTTTCAAATCAAGTCACGTTCTTCAGCAATACTCAGTGCCTGACTAAGCTGCAGGGTCACTCCAAGTTCATTTCAATCTCCCTCCTCTTTAGCCAAAGAGCTTACACTGAGAATCCCTGCTCCCTAGGCCCACTGACCCTTCCCTTGGCCTCAGACCTACCTCCAAGTCCAACCCTCAGGTCCACCAGGCCCTCAACACTCTCTGTCTCCCGGCCCTCATCACAGGCACAGTAAGCCCCAACAATCTCAGGATGCTCTAACCTTCGGGGGCCCTAAACCCACTAGTTCTCATGTCAAGGTCACCCTCGGTTTGGGTTACCCCAGATGCACACCCTGAGATAAGGAGTAAAGTAGAACTTTAATTTGGGGGGGGGGGAGGGAGTGATAGCAGGAAACACTTGTGGGAGAGTTGGGAATTGAAAAGGGAAGAGAAGACAGCTGATAGAGGGGTGTCTTTGGGCTGTAGTGGTTAAGTTCGTGAACTCCGCTTCAGCAACCCAGGATTTGCAGGCTCTGACCTGGGGCACAGACCTAGCACTGCCTCATCAAGCCACACTGAGGTGGCATCCCACATAAAATAGAGGAATAGAGCCACAGATGTTGTTAGCTCAGCGACAATCTTCCTCAAGCAAAAAGGGGAAGATTGACAACAGACGTTAGTTCAGAGCCAATCTTCCTCACAAAATAAATAAAGTAAGAGAGGGCTGTATCATCAAGGAAGTTACCTCCGTGGGCTACTGGAGCTTAACCGTGGTGAGGAATCCTGGGAGAGCAGGTGGGACACCCTTCAGAGTTCTTTCAACCGAGGATGAGGAAGCTGTCAACTGCCGAGGGCTCAGTAGCTCCCAAGTACTGCTTGATTCCTCTGCACGCAGGCCGTACACGCTCCCCAGCTAGACAAGGAAGGCCTCAGGCAGAGAGTCACAACTGTTCACTGGAAGCAGCTTTTGGGGTGCAGGGATGTGGGCAGGGACCAGCAGCATCTGCGACAGTCGTCGTAATCACACCACCAGCACCCATCACCCCAGGGCTCAGAGGGCTGATCAAGAACTTAGCCCTGGGGTCGGCCCCGTGCCGAGTGGTTAAGTTCACATGCTCCGCTTCGGCAGCCCAGGGTTTGCCGGTTCGGATCCTGGGCATGGACCTACGCACCTCTCGTCAAGCCATGCTGTGGCAGCATCCCCCAGAGAGGAGCTAGAATGACCTACAACTAGGATATACAGCTATGTACTGGGGCTTTGGGGAGAAAAAAAAGGAGAGAGGAAGATTGGCAACAGATGTTAGCTCAGGGCCAAACTTCCTCACAAAAATTTTTAAAAATTTAAATTTAAAAAAGAAAAAAGAGAACATGGCCCTATGCAGGACTATGCCATGGGGACAGAGAGGAGACTCAGGCCCCAGCCTTGGGCAGACAAAGCTCACACATGCAGCAAGAGTCAAGACTCCATCAGAGGGCCAATGGCCCCAGGCCTGATAAGTGACCCTTAGAAAAACACACTAAAGGGGACCTCAGGTGGGAAGAAAACCCAGAGGAGATGCAACCTCAGCTGGGCCTTGAGTGATGCCCAGGATCTGGACAGGCAGCAGGAGAAGCATAGGATACAGGTACAGAAGGGGTGAGGGGGTGAGCAAGGCCAGAGAGATGGTTGAGCAGGCTAGGGGTGAGGATACCCTAGCTATGTGTAGGGCTGGCAAGGCAGATCCAAAACAATTTAATCCATCAGCCAAATGTGCATTAGCTGCCACTGCACACACTGCAGGGCTGTTGGTTTGAGTCATTATGCGTTCTGTTGTGGTTATACTTATTTATGGATTAGAGGGTAAAGAACTGTCAGGCAGCGCTGGAATGGCGGGGATTCGGGAGGTTAGATTGGATGAAATAAGTGAAAGGGATCCATTGAGGTTTGTTGAGTAGGAAAGTGGCATGATGAAAGAGTTATTTAAATCTGTGATTGTACCCCTACTAGAAGGAAATCGAGTGTCCTGCAGCACCTTTTTATTCCTGGAGGAGTATCTCCTTCCTAGCTCCAGTGAGCCCCCACAGCTGGTTCCCCCCGCCCACCCGTACGTCTCTACCTGTGGGTGGTATCACACCAGAGGAGGGGCTCTCCGAGCACAGGGCAGGCCAGAAGTGCCCGGGAACTAACTCCTCAGCAGTAGCCCTCACCCAGCGAGGGCAGGAGCTGGTAGCAATGCCCCAGCTTCCTCAGCACTCAGGGGGGACAGTCCTGAGGCTGATCCCCACGTCCACTCAGGCTCCCAGCAGGATGGCGCCCAGTTGCCCACCTGCCCATTCATGCACTCTTTGTTGCTGCTTCCTCCCTTCTCTGTCTCACCTCCCCCTCCTTATAGTGACGCTGGGCGATTAGCTCCTAAAAAACCCCAAATTGCTGTCCAGAGTCAGGTTACCGCATATGGTGCTAGACAAAGACAGCATGTGCGTGAAGCTCAACCACAAGAATTGTGTGGAAGGAGAAATATTTCACAATCTCTCCTCTGGATCTGAGCAGAGTCATGGGGAGAATTTAAGAGCAGGTAACAAGGCTGAAGGCAGAGAACAGTAAGAGGGGTAGTCAGATATTTCCTTTGTTCTTTTTGATGCAGCAACAGCAGTAAAAACAACTCAAACCTACCCATAAATCACCATGTTAAGGGAAGAGCATCTTAAATAGAACTGGTCCTGGGTACCAAACCAGAGTGTTCATGGGGGCAGAGCACAAATTGCCAGAGATGGAGTGCCTGCCTGTTTCGGTCTGTCCTCAGACTCCCACCCTGCCTCCCAGGTACCCATCACCGTTTCTGCAGTCCACTCCTTCCCTCGCGCTCTGTCGTCGAGCCACACTCGATCAACCAAGTCGGCCAACACCCCCCACCCCCTCCTGGGAATCCACCCTCGATGGTCTTGTGAGAGAAGGTGGGAGGCAGGACATCTGACCTGCTGCTGCAAGACCATGGAAGGAGACACCGACAGTGCCCCATTCACAGCTCCGTTCTTATCACTGCAGCATCCCACACCCAGCTGCCAGCACCCGCTCTCTGGTCACCAGAATCTGCTTTGCTGCCTGTAACACAAGCTAGGAATGCCAAATGCCCCTGGGATCCGCTCTCACCCGCGACTTTTGAGTTGGTGGGTGAATATGCCACTCCCTCTCCCATCAGATGGGGACAACCCTGAGGCATGTGCTCTACACTGCCTCCCAGGGTTCCCCCTCACAGTGGTAACTGGATTGAAAACACATCCTCTGTGGGCTCATTTCCCTTCCCTGTGTCTCTTCTTGCTCTCCAGCTAGTGTTTCCTGGGATCCCCTCTCAAGTAAAGTTCTTGCCCTCACATCCTCACCCAGGTACCTGCTTCTTGGGGAACCCACCCAAAGATGAGAGTGGACCCCTCTCCTCTCAGCATCTCTGATCCAGGGTATAATATCTCTTGTCCTCCCAAATGAGGGTGCATGAGACAACATGAGGTTCAGATTCCTTCACCTGGTGCTCAGCACTAGAACACAGGAGAAAAATCAATATTCATTTGATGATGATGAAAGTTAAAAGCTCAGTATGGGAACATCACAGCCATTGTTTCTTGAGTGCTTTGTGCAAGTCAGGAATCTGTTCATCTCACTTGAGCTGGGTGACAATCCAGTGAGGTAAGATTTCTTATCCCACTTCACAGATGAAGATATTGAGGTTCACAGAGTTTAAGAACTTGCTCAAAGTCACAAAGAAAGTGATGGAGCTGGGATTTAAATCCCATTTGACCCCAAACTCTGTTCTCATACCCCTATGCAAAACTGTCTTTCTAAATAAAAAGCATCATCTTTATATCAGATGTTGGTTGTATACTAAATTTGGGGGGAATCCCCTTTTCGTAACTTCCTACCTTGGAAACTCGTATTCGTCTTCAACACTCAGCTCAGTCTTCAGTTGATCATGGGAGCATTCTCTGCCCCTCTCCCCAACCCAAGGCTCAGGCCCCCACTGGACCCCACACATGCACCCCAAATCCTGCTGTGATTGCCCTTTACTGAGTTCCTCCCCGCCCCCTCACCTCCCTGCCCTACTCTATATCTCTAAGCTGAGAGCAGAGATCTAGTGCCTGCCAGACGTCTCAGGGGAGACAAGGGAATGTAAGGTCCCCTCTAGGGCTTACACTAAAATTGGGAATGCCAGGCTCACAGACATGGCCCAAACAACAGTATGGGCCAGGTGCCTGATCGATTCAGACTGAAGGAAGCCAGAAAAAGGAGAATGAGCCAGAGCTATTGCCTTATCTTCCCCCTGAGATGGTCCTATGGACGTGTTTTATTAGCAATGTTTCCAGGAGGAACTGGTAGAGGGTGAGGAAGTGGAAGAAGGAAGAGGGCCAGGCAAGGATGTGAAATCAACCAAAGGGTCAGGAGGGGACTTGGGATCAGCACTGCAGGAGGTCGAATCCCAGAGTCATCCTGATCAGGAACAGGGGAGATGGGGGTATTGATACCCCGACACCTGTCAGTCATTGCTTAAGAGCTGCTCCCAAGTTACTCTCTGTAGACAAAGTGGACTCCAGCACAAGGGAGCCTGGGAAATGTAGCTCTCTATTATCCAGAGCAGAGCACGAAGAAGGGCATGAAATTGGTCTGCGAGCAAACCAACCGCAGCCATGCCTGGTGACTTAGGAAACCAAGTCTTAGAGTCATAATCCTTTAGAGCTGGTTCCCAATTTCTATTTAATGTTTTTAAAAGATAATTCAAGGTTATCCAATGAGCTCCCAGAATTTCCTGAATTTAGAACTTGATTGCATATGGTTACGAAGTTCCAACATGGATGCCACCCGCTGCAACAGGACAGCTGGCTCAGCCAGGTGGTGTGCACCCGAGAACTTCCAGCCCTGGAATTTTCTGTTCTCTGAGGTTCCCAAGGTCTGGCTTCTTGCCTCTAGAAAGGGGACCAGGACGAGGTGTTTCATGTGGAGACAGAGGTAGGGAACATCGCTGGTTATTGAAGAAAAACCAAGTTAGACTGCCTTTATGGTGGCAGAAAAGTGGGCCTTAAAAAATCTTTTCTAAAAATTGTTAAAACCAGAGAAATGTCTGGGTTCCTCTGAGTTTTTTGGACCATCAGTCTCCTGGGATGCAAAGCATCTTGGTGTCTCCGTACCCACCGTGTTCTGGGGGAAGAACTGTGGTGGGGCTTGGGGAGCTGACAAGCCTGACAAACCCAGGACTAGCTGGAGTCCCTAAAGCAATCAGGGCTGGGAGGCCTTGCTCACTTGCCGTGCTGGCTGCCCCTGAGGGGCCATGGGACCAGGTCCCACCTAGCAAAGAGTTAGCTGTGAAGAGTGGCAGCAGGGCAGAGGTGAGAGGCAGGGACTCCAAGCATGTCCACGGGGTCCCTGATCATTCGCCCTGCAGGGTCCCCACACTGGTGCCTTCAAGCAAACTGGGACCCCTTTTTTCATTTCCAAACCTTGCTCAACCCAAGGTTCTAGGCCACCTTTAGGGCTTCTCATCTCCTATCACCTCCAGACCCCATGGTCAGGCCTCAGAAGTCCCAAAGCTACCAACCCTTCTGCTACACATCCTCATCCAAGCCTGTTCATTGAGAATTGACCCAGACTCTAAGCAGGTCTTTTTTCCTCCCCACCATTAAAATGCAGTGGCCCAGGAGACCATGAGCTGTAAACTCTGTTACACTGGAATGTTTGTGATGATAACGTCTTGATATGTTTCTCCTTTCATCCTTGCCTGGAGAGGCAAGACCTAAACCAAGGAAATGATGTGTTAACAGCAGGACTTTGAGCATGTGACAGGCCAATGGGAGAGAGATTTTGAGGTGAGGAAGCCCCTCTGGAGTTATCAGTCACCAGGGCCAGTGGTTCTAGAGCCAGAAGAGTGTAGAAAGTACAGCTCCCTTTTTAATCCCCCATGGTCTCTCCAAACACAGCACAGATGTTCCCCTGAGACATAGGCCCATCAGGCTGTGGATGCTGAAATAGGGAGAGGCAGGATGGGGGCCAGATGTCTAACATCTGTGCCAGCTGATTAACTAGTAATTAGTGTGAAAATTCCCTTTCCTAGTGACTTTTTATTCAGATTAAAGTCAAGTCAAGGCCAGTTGCAGGAATATCTCTTTATGATCCCAGAGCAGGCAAGTCCCTCTAAGTGAATAACCATAAAAAATTATTACCTTCATGTTCTGCTAGCAAACCACGTGAAAGTCTGGGTTCTGAATGCTTTTTCACTCAAGAAGAAAAAGGCACACATAATCATAAGTCAAGACTATAAGAGGACACCTGAAATCAGGCAATGAGACTCCATGGACAGGTTTGGTCTGGCCCATATCACTGCTCAATCTGTGACCATCAGAGGTACCAAGGTAGGGTGTCTTCCTCAGCCCCATCACCTCCATCCATCCTGGTGGAGTCTCACTGTGCATCATTAGCCCCTCAGTGAGTTTCACCGTCTTCTTCCCCCTCATAAGGACCAACATCATCACCAATGACATCAGTCGTCTCCCTCGGTCCACTCTACATTAAAGTTCAGCTCAACGTCCCCTCCTCTGGGCAACTTTCCCAGCCCATCTCTCAGGTACAGTTGATTGCTCCCTTCTCAGGGCCCCCAAACGGCATGCTCCCATGTGGTTTACTTGTGGGTCTGTCTCTCCCACCACGCTGTGAGCTTCTCAAGCACTGAACTGATTTTTAATCTTTGTCTCTCTAGCATCCAGCAAGTGCCTAGAATATAGTTGGTTTTCAATATTCATTTACAGGATAAAAGATTGAGAAGACATTTCAACAACATAGAGTAAGTTCTGCCTCCAACTTCCACTTGCCCTGTCTACACTGCTCTAAGGGAACCCACCCCTTCCTCACTACACCACAGCTGCAGTCCTCAGACAAACCATTGTGCTTATGTCCTCTTTTCTGTATCTTCCTACCTCCAACAAGTGGCCAGTTCAAGGTATGATCTGTCTGGGTTATTGGAGAAGAAGGAGTAACTATAGGAGGTATTGGAGGATAAACACCAATAAGGTTTGACAGCAGACTGGATACAGAAAATGGAGATGAGGGAGGAGCCACGTGACCAAAAGGCTGCTGCTGACACTGGCAGACAGGACAGTCACAAGGAGACCTGAGGACAGGATGGGGGAAGAGGTGAGCTCAGTTGAGGACTAGTTGGATGTCAGCAGTGTTCAGTGGGGAGACTTCCAACAGGAAATGGAAATACAAGACATGAACCCAAGAGATGTGGTTTGCCCAGAGCTTGGCATGTAGAATTTGGAGTCACCCACATTGAGATGAAAATTGAGGGCATACACTATTATTCATTTGAGAGATCTGAGGACAACAGCATGGGCAAAGGAGAGCAACAGGCCCAAGTCAGGGTTTCAGAAACACCACCGTATGTTGGGGGCAGGGCATGGGCGTGAGGATCCCAGGAATAAGTAGATGTAACAGTACCGCATTAGAGCCTGAAGCAAAAGGAAAAATCAGTAATGTTGGGCCTGTTTTGTTTTTCTATTAATTTTAAATTTTATTTATTATGGATTTTTGTACTAATTTTTTTTTAATATTTCATCAAAATGTTATTTAGCTTGAGACACAGGATAGAATAGAACAGTCTAGCAATGTCCTTCTCAAGAAAAGGAGACCTGAGGCATCTGAGCCCTGTGGACAGAGCCCAGGCACTGGGTCCGACTGGCCTGGATTCAAACCCTGGCTCTGACGTCTGTTGGGTGCTCGGTGCAGGCAAGTCACTTCACTCTCCTAAACTTGAGGTCTGTATCTGAAAAACAACACCTTCCTGGCAAAGCTGTCACATTGCCTGCCCTCCATAGGTGATTCCTAAAGATTCGTCCCCACCCCCAAGCACTTTGGGCACTAAGGAGGAAAAAGATTGGCTGGCCAAGGAGGCGATGATGGCAGGAGTGAGGAGCCCAGAACTGGGAGAGACACAGTACCGCCAGGAAACCAAGCTATTTTCTCTCCACGTCTGACAGATAGACAGAGCCAGACTGAATTGGGATGCTCCATCCACTGTCCACATTTTATATATTGCATTATACTCTATTTTTTAATATCTGTGACTTCCTTCTGTTTGTGTGAAGGATGGAAAGTCAAAATCTTCACTCCCACCAAGCTGGAAAGGCCTGGTGCTCAGAGCAGGCTGGAGCCTGGTCGCTATCTGACCCAGCCCCCTCTCCCACCCCTGTACACCAGGAAGCAGGAGGCATTGTGACAGTCCCTTTGACCAGCGCCCTTGAGGTGATAAGACGCAGACGCTCCAGCATGGTGCCTGGAGGACTGGGGAGAGGGGACCTGCCATCCTTTCCTTCCCAACCCTCTCTTTTCAGAAGCCTGTAACTCCCCAGCATGTTTTTCCCTGCTAGAAAATGTCCATGTTTGGTGTCTGCCCAAAGGAGAATCTCTATGGAAAGTTTGAGAAAGATTCTCTCTGGCTGGGAATGTGAAAAAAGCCTGTGCCTTTCCCATTTGGAAAAAAAGGAAAGAACATACTTGAGACGTGGTTATTTTTGTCTCAGATTCAGAAGGAGCTGACTTGGAGAGTGCTAACTGGGCCTGCATTCCCATCGCTTTGTTGGTAAAAGCCATACGGAGGTGATGCCGACCCCAAAATGCTCATGTCTCTTCTCAAGAATCTTTTTTGTAATTCTTTTATTAGATATAGCCTATAAATAATACAGTGCACAAATCTTAAGAATCTCGTGTATACAGCTTGGTAAATATTTATGTAGATATATAACCATGTAACTACCACCCAGCTCAAGATATAAAACATTTCCAGTGCCCTAGATGACTCCCTCCCACCCCCTTCCCAGTCAATAGTCATCCCTTCAAAGCCAACCAATTCATTTTGCCTGTTATGAAATTCCAGATAAATGGAATCATACAGCATGTATGCTTGACATCTCATTTCATTCACTCAATATAATGTCTATGAGATTCATTCATGTGGTCAAATGTTTTATTAGTCTGCTTGGGCCACCAAAACAAAGTATCACAGACTGAGTGGCTTAAACAGAAATTTATTTTCTCACAGTTCTGGAGGCTGGAAGTCTGAAATCAGGGTGTCAGCGGCGTTGGTTTCTTCTGAGGCCTCTCTCCTTGGCCCGTTGATGGCCGTCTTCTCCCTGTGTCTTCGCGTGGTCTTCCCTGTGTGTCTGTGTCTTAATTTACTCTTTTTACAAGAACACCAGCTATATTGGATTAGGACCTGCCCTAATGATCTCATTTTAACTCAATTGCCTTTTTAATGACTCTATCTCCAGATACAGTCACGTGAAGTACTGGGGGTTAGGATTTCAACAAACGAATTTGGGGAGAGGACACAATTTAGCCCATAACACCTATAATACTGGTTTGTTCTATTTTTTTAATTGCCAAATAGTATTCCACTGTGTGACTCCGCCACAACTTATTTATTCACTCTCTTATCTACAGACAACTGAGTTATTTCCATTTTGAGATTACAAACATTGCTGCCATCGACATCTCTAGTGCATGTCTTTTAGTGAACACGTGCACACATTTCCGTTGCGTACATACCACGGAGTGGAATTGCTGTGTCATCAGGTACGGGAATGCGCAGCTTTAGCAGATGCTGCCAGACAGTTTCCCAACGCAGTTGTACATGCGCACAAGCAACGTATGAGAAGTCCAGTTGCTCCACATCCTTGCCAACTCTAATGTTATCACTCCCTTTTATGTTAGTTTCTCAAGCAATCTTAAAGATGGTTTCAGCAAGTTCATCTGCAAAATCTACGCTCCTGGGAACTATCTCAAGCATTTGCCATATAAATCCATAGATAACTTCAATTTCCTTTGTGCCAAGCACTCCGTCTTGGGAGTTTTAGCAGAAAGGCTCCCCAGAGTGGGATTGGCACGGCATGAGGAACTGGGCAAGGCCTACAGCCAATAAGTGACTGACTGAGGGAGGAGGAGGAGAGAAAGCCAAGACCAAGACGCAGTTAATAGAGTTGTTTCTGGCCACCTGGGGAATGAAGACTGTGTTTGTACCCATCAGAGAGAGCTTAGAAGAGCCCCTGCAATATTGTCTGTGTCCTCACTGACACTTCTGGCTAGTCGTGTGTGAGAAGGAAATCCTGAGAGTCCCTCACATCCAGGCCACGCTAGGAGGCTTCTCAGAGCAGACCCTTCAAAACAGAGTCATCATCCTGAAGGTCACGGATTCAGGACAGACCTCCCATTCCTCAATTTCCTCCCTCATCCCATCCACTCCAGTGCTGGAAATTCCCACAGAGCATCATTCCTCTGGGTTACGACATTCATCTTCCTGGTGTCTTCAACCCTCCAAGGACTGTCTGGATCTGAAGGGAACAGGAAGCTAACCATGACTATCCTGGTCCCCAGATGCAAGTCTGGTTCCTCAGAACCAGCAGCACGGGGGCCTGTTTGGAGAAGCAAATCCTTATCTTACTCTTTCAACCAAAACAAAATCCAGTTGAAGCAAATATTTAAGTGTAAAAAAGAAAGCATGAAAGTATGAGGGAAAAAAATGGTAAATGTATTTATAATCCTGGAGTGCAAAGTCCTTTCTAAATAAGATAAAAATCCAGAAGCAATAGAGGAAATGATCGATACATTCAACTCCATAAAATTAAAATCGTTTCAGGAATGAAAAATACCATCAAAAAGGTAAAAGATAAATAGCAAACTAGGGATAAAATACGTAACACACTTATCAATGGGCTAGTTTTCCAAATTCACACATGCATAAAAAATTTGTACAAATCAGAAAAGGCCTAACAACCCGATAGAAAAAATAGAGGAAAGGGTAAAAACAAGAGGTTACAAAAGAAGAAATGCAGATGTCCAATATACATAAGAAAAAATGCTCTTCCTTAATCATAAATAAGTAAATGCAAATTAAAACAATAATATACCTTTTTTAAACTGTACTGTCAAGAATACAAACATTTAACAGGAGCCGTCTGAGGAGAGTTTGGGGAACCAGGTATGCATGGGCACTGTTAGTGGGTGTGTATACTGATTGGAGCCCTTCTGGAGGACAACTGGGCAACACCACCAAATTTTACCACTCATATAGCATTTGATCCAGCAATTCCACTGTTAGAAAATTCACTTCCAGGTCTACTGACAAAAGCGGCCGATGCGTATGTTCAAGATGTTCATTACATCTCTGCTTCATAGAAGCAAAAAACTGGAAGCGATCTAAATTTCAACCAAAAGGGAAATGGGCAATAAATTGTAGTATATCTATGGTAATGGAATACTCTATGCCTGTGGGGGAAAAAAACAAATTAGGCAGACCTGTGTGTAATATATAAATAAATCTCCAAAATACATTAAGTGAAGAATGCAATTCACTGAATAATGAGTGAGCCTTTGTATAAATAAAAAACCTGAGAGTATAAGAGGAATGTTTTTGCTGCAAATACTCAGAAACATGAGTAACGTGCCTTAAACAATAAAGATGCTTAATTATCTCCCATAGCAAGGAACCTGAAGGTTGGGAGTCCAGGGTTGGTGACAAAGTCATCAAGCACCCATCTTTCTGTCCTCCATCCCCAGGTTGTTTGATCTCTTATTGTCGCTTCCTGTGACGAGATGGCTGCTTCTGCTCTAGGCACCAGATCCACATTAAAGGCAAGAAGACGGGCCTGCCCTGTGGCCAAGTGCTTAAGTTCACGTGCTCCACTTCGGCAGCCCAGGGTTCGGATCCTAGGCATGGACATGGCACCACTCCTTGGGCCATGGTGGGGCAGCATTCCACATGCCACAACTAGAAGGACCCACAACTAGAATGTACAACAATGTGCTGGGGGAATTGGGGGAGAAAAAGCAGAAAAGAAAAAGATTGGCAACAGTTGTTAGCTCAGGTGCCAATCTTTAAGAATAAATAAATAAATAATGAAAGGCAAGAAGAGGTAGAAGATTTAATGCTCTTCTCATTGGCCAGACTGTGTCACATGACCCTCCTCCACCATCCAGTTACAAGGCTCTCTGGGAAAGTGAGTATCTAGCAAAAAAGGAACATATTACCATGATTGGCTTAGCCAACCATGATTTGTCTTTTGAGGCTGGGCACATTGCCACCCTGAACAAACTCTTCAACAAGGATTATCTGAGGGCCAGCTGCGGCCAAGTGGTTAAGTTCACATGCTCTACTTCAGCAGCCCAGGGTTTCACTGGTTTGGATCCTGGGCACCGACATGGCACCGCTCATCAGGCCATGCTGAGGCGGCGTCCCATATAGCAGAGCCAGAAGGACCTACAACTAAAATATACAACTATGTACTGGGGGGCTTTGGGAAGAAGGAAAAAAAAA